>NC_037686.1:125635-305180 GCF_003255815.1 Theropithecus gelada
AAAAAAAAAAAAAAAAAAAAAAAAAAAAAAAAAAAAAAAAAATGCCGATGAGGATGCAGAAAAGAGGGAACACTTGTACACCGTTAGGGGGAATGTAAATTAGCAAGCCACTAATTTACATACTGGGAAAAGTATGGAGGTTCTTCAAAAAAAAAAAAAAACCAAAAAATACAACTGGCGCTATTGAGATGAGTTTCTTCTATATTCTGGTTAATCCCCGTCCGACGAATAGTTTTGCAAATTTGGGAATAGATCCAAAAGAAGGGAAATCAGTATATCCAAGAAATATCTGCAGTCTCAAGTTTATTCACAATAGTCAAGATATGGAATCAACCTAAGTGTCCATCAACAGATGAATAAAGATAATGTAGCACATATACACAATGGAATATGAGTCATTAAAAAGAATGAAATCCTGTCATTTGCAACAACATGGATCAACCCGGATGTCATCATGTTAAGTGAAATAAGTCAGGCACATGAAGACAGTATCATGTTGTCACTCAAGTGGGAGCTAAAACTGTGGAGGTAAAGAGTGAAATGGCGGTTACCACAGACTGGGAAGGGTAGCAGGAAGACAGGGATGAAGAAGAGAAACTGGTTAATGGGTACAAAAAAACCCCAGAAGAAATAAAATCTACTGCCTGATAGTACGGTGGGGTAGACACAGTTAACAGTAACTTATTGTGTAGTTCAAAATAGCTAAAAGAAAAATTGGAATGCTCCCAACATAAAGAAAACATCAATGTTTGAGATGACAAATACCCCAATTGCCCTGATTTGGTCATTACACATTGTATGCATGTATCAAAATATCACCTGTACCTCCAAATACGCGCAACTTCTATGTACCAATTTAACAAATGGGGGGGACAAACCGAACTCAAAGTGGAATAATGAAAACACTCCAAAGGAAAGAGAGCTGTCCCTCAGAACCCTCGAGGAGAAACCTTCCAGAGGTGGTCGACTGACATCGAGATGGATACGCGATAAAGAACCAGCCGGACGTTTCCACCCGGCTTTCCAGCCACACCTCCGGAGCAGGCTAAGTCTCTGCGTCATTTCAGTTCCTCGGGGTACGACCGAGCGGGCCGCCAGGGCCGCGGGGATAAAGCCCACGCGGGATAAGCTCTTAAGCCCCAAGCCAGCCGCCTGACCCTCTACTACGGGCCCGAGAAGACGCAGCGAGGCGAGACGGACTCTTCCAGCCAAGTTCTCCCCTCCGTCACTGGCGCGGCCTGTTACTCAAGCTCGGTTCAGGTTTCCGAGGCGCCGCTCAAGACAGACCTGAGGACCCCGCGCCCCTCCCCAGCAGGGCCCTGGGGCGCGAGCTGGAGCCGCTCTCGGGCTGCTTCTCCCACCCGGGCTCGCTCAGTCTGGAGGAGCAACAGCGCCCGCCCACCCCAAGCACTTCCCATTTTGCTTGGGACGGCGGACACAAGGCGACAGACGCACGCCGCGGCCAGTGAAGCACAGGGCTAACCCAAGTGAGCCCATGTCAGGAGCGGGAGCGCCACTTCCACCGCTCCACGGCAGCCGAGGAATACACACAAAGAAAGGAAGGGCCGGAGTTCCAGCCGTCACACTCACCAGCACCCCCAAACGCGATTCTGTTTGCGGAAACGGCGGCCCGCGCCACGCGTGTCTGGTCACGTCACTTCCGGAGGTGCCGGGTCACGTGGCGCCGCTCAGGGGAGCGTGCCGCGACGCAAGTCCTCCGCGCCGGAACTACGAGTCCCGACGTGCCGCGCGCGGCATGCGGAGGCTTCGCTGAGAGGGCACGGGCGGTCGCGAGCACGTTGGTAGTGGGCGCGGCTGGCGGGCCGGAGGCGGTAGGGGGCTGGCGTCCGGCTGAGTCCCGCGGGTTCTGGCACCCGGACCCGCGCTCGGTCGGGGTGCTCTGCTGAGTAACACTGCCGTGGCGTTCGAGGAGCTGTGGTCCAGCCCGCGCGGCGGGAAGCGGCGGCCCCCGCGTCCTAAGAGGTAGCCTGGGCCCCAGGCCTCTGGGGGCAGCGGGAGGGGTCTAGAGGGCACCTTCAACCCTGGGCGTGTGTCCGGGAGCTGACTCGCGGCGCGAACCCGGCAACTGCTCTGCGGGCGCCGCTCCTCGGGCTGCGGCAGTGTATGACCGCCAGACTGGGGTCGTCCACACCCGCAGACCCCACCGCCCCCGGCCCAGAGAGGCTCCCCCGCCCTTCCGGGTTGAGCCAGTGTCCTGGCAGATCTTGCGTTGGGACTGTTTTTCTGCCTGCTCTGCTGTAACCCTTGACCGTCTTCTCTTCTCTTCCTCGGAAGCCGGTTGAGGAGGGGTCTGGAAGCGCCCGCGGTCGGAGTGGTTTTAAAAATTAGCAATTTCTTGTTAGGAACTGGCAGATTGGTCCTTACCGCCGTATTTGGGAAGCCGCAAGAGGCCATTCTCACCTGTTAGGTTTTGAGAAAAGGGACCGCCTATACCTCTTCTTGACGAATACGTAAGGGTGCATTACTCTGCGTTGGCTGAACTTGGCATGGTGTGGTTTGGGGGAGACAACACACTTTTTTTGGCCATCACCCCAGATTTCTACTGGGGAGTGAAAGCGCCTACTGTGCTGAAACTCGAAAGCTCCATAGTTGAGGACTTTCAACCTGAGATCAGGGTCAAAACTACCTGTGGATTATTGATGCGTGTACCTGTTAACATCGTGCGTCAAGTCCCCACCTTCCAAGGGTGTAAAACTGAGCAGCTTTACAATCCGTCTTGAATTACTCTTTACCAAATTGATCCCTTTAAAACAGCTTTGAAAATGTGCTTTACCAGCCTGCCTTCTTGTCAGTAGGCACAGATATATGAATGAGTGGACCTGGCTTTGGGGAAGGCAGCATTTGCAGCGTTGTAGTTTCCAGTCTAATCACTTGTAAATTGTGGGCATCTGAGGTTGTTGACCCCTTACAAACTTTGAACCGAGAATGAGGCCTGTTTTTCACAAATAGGGCTGAACCATCAATTTCAGATGACTGCTTGGATATTATATGAAATGAGCTAAGTTGAGAATTTCATTTCGTGAATACTGACAATTGCAAAGGTGAAGGTCTTAAAGCTCGAATACATTATAGGCATATCTGTCATGCGCGTCCGTGTGAAGAGACCACCAGACAGGCTTTGTGTGAGCAATAAAGTTTTTTAATCACCTGGGTGCAGGCAGGCTGAGTCCGAAAAGTGAAGGGAGATAAGGGTGGGGCCGTTTTATAGGATTTGGGTAAGTAAAGGAAAATTACAGTCAAAGGGGGGTTGTTCTCTGGCAGGCGGGAGTGGGGGTCACAAGGTGCTCGGTGCGGGAGCTTTTTGAGCCAGGATGAGCCATGAAAAGGAATTTCACAAGTTAATATCATCGCTTAAGGCAAGGACCGGCCGTTTTCACTTCTTTTGTGGTGGAATGTCATCGGTTAAGGCGAGACAGGGCATTTGTACTTCTTTTGTGATTCTTCAGTGACTTGAGGCCATCTGGGCCCATATATACGTGCAAGTCACAGGGGATGCGATGGCTTGGCTTGGGCTCAGAGGCCTGACAATATCCAAGCATTAGAACCAGGCAATTACATTCCCTGGTCCTGATGCTTAAGTTTCTTGAGATAATTGCTGTTGTAATTTACAGAAAATGAGTGTAATTTAGACTTTTAAAAGCATGTTTTAATGTTTTTAAACACCAGGCACGGCGGTTTACTCCTGTAATCCCATCTCTTTGGGAGACCGAGGTGAGCGGATCACGTTCAAGACCAGCCTGGCCAACATGGTGAAACCCCGTCTCTACTAAAAATACAAAAATTAGCGGGGCGTGATGGCACCTACCTGTAATCTCAGCTACTCAGGAGGCTGAGGCAGGAGAATCACTTAAACCTGGGAGGCGAAGGTTGCAGTGAGCCGAGATTGCACCATTGCACTCCAGCCTGGGCGACAGAGCGAGACTGTCTGTCTCAAAAATCAAAACAAAAAAATTTTATTTGATCAAAAGCCCCTTAACTATGTGTTTATGAAAACTCCACGATGGTGGGATATATAGAGATTACATTTTGTAGTTTTTATAAAACTTAACTAGAAGTTATGTAAATTCATTTGAGAATAGAGAGGAAGGATTCTTGAAAGCAGTTAATGTAAGAAGTAAATGAGCCAGATAAAAATGATTTTAAAATTACCATTAGTGTTATTTTTCCCTGAGTAATCGCTGGTTTTCTGGACATTAAAATAATAATAGCTAATACTTGAGTACCTTTTAAAATTTTAAATTGTAAAAAAATTTAGTAAATTTTTTTAGTAATAAAAAAATAATAACAGCTAATACTTGAGTACCTGAGTAATCTCTGGTTTTCTGGACATTAAAATAATAATAGCTAATACTTGAGCTTAGTGCTTTATTCATTTGCACTCGTTTAATTCTAACTGAACCCAGTGGTATAATTATGAGTGTTTTACAGATGAGGGTTAAGTAACTTGGCCAAGATCATGCAGCTTGTAAGTAGTGGGATCAGGATTTGGACCCAGGCAGTCTGGCTGATTGACCAGATTCTGCTAATAATGAAACGTGCTGGCTAGAAGGTCATACTCAGAACTGGAAGTTGCCTAGCGAATAGATTTTCAGAAAGTGTTTTGATACTTCTTAATGCCTGGGTTATTATGTCCAGAGAGAACATAGTTAGATAAGGATGTTGTCTTGCTGGAATGTGAGCTCCACCAAGACAAGGAAAGGACGTGTAGGATTTATTTCAACCCATTTGTAAGAAAGTGAGAGCGCTTCTGTCTGAGGTATAATTTTAAAGTGTGATTTCTGTTGTAGAGTTGGAGATCATATTTTTGAAACATAGAGATTGTTTTAAAAATGTAGATACGATGTTACAGTTTCCTAAGATAGTGTTCTGTGAAGAGAGGTGGTTCGTGGCAGCTTTGTTTCCTCTGTTCCACTCAGAAAAGTGCTCTTACTAAAATTTCGTGGCCTTGCTGGAGCAAATAAAATATTATTATTTAAAAGGTTTTTCCTTCAGTTGGAAATAAGATTTTGTTGAGTAATACTGTGTGTGATGATTAGTTTTATTATGTCAGCTTAGCTAGGCTATAATACCTAGTTATTTAATCAGATACTAACTTGGTTCATGCTATGATGGTATTCCGAAGACGTGGTTAACATCTATGATCAGCTGACCTAAACTAAAGGATATTACCTTAAATAATGTGGGTGGACCTCATGCAATCAACTGAAGGCCAAAAAAGCCAAAACAGGTGTCCTGAAGAGGACAGTATTTTCCTCAAGACTACAGCATCAATTCCTGCCTGAGTTTCCTGTCTGTAGATTACCCTACACATTTTGAAGTTTCTAGCCCCTACAATTGTGTGAGCCAGTTCCTTAAAATACCAATCTCTCTATATTTGTCTATATATAGATGAAGATATTTATGTTTTTATCTACATCTATGTATTTTTTCCTATCAGTTCTGTATCTCTGGAGAGCCCTGACTGATTCAAATTTGGGTGCTGAGAGTGCTTCTAGTAAGCAGAATCTTAAGGATGAGTTTTCTGAATTGATGATAGTGTTTCCGGAACTGGTCTTCTTGACTGATCAGATTTAAAGGCAATAATGAGTATTCCCAGTGGAAAAGAGGGCGCTGGTAGTCCATGGTGTGATGTGGCAAGAGATATGCACAAGATCACACTTGGATGCTCCCACTCGTGCTTATAGACAAGATTCAGAATGATCAGGTATTTGATACCTTAGAACATTTTAATCAAATTAATGAGTATAGTAAGATAGGCTGGTTGCTTTTAACTGTGCTGGGTAAAGTGAGAAAAGAGAAGGATTATCCCAGCTACTGGGGAGGCTGAGGCAGGAGAATCGCTTGAACCCAGGAGGTGGAGGTTGCAGTGAGCCGAGATTGCACCACTGCACTCCAACCCTGAGTAACAGAGTGAGACTGTCTCAAAAAAAAAAAAAGAGAGAAAGAAAGAAAAGAAAAGGGCAAGCTTAAGGCTTCAAATTCCCGATTGAAGCTCCACATAAGTGACCCGAAAAGTTTCTGTGTCTGCCCTGAAGAAACCCATATCTCTTGTAGCTGCAGAGCTGGGGTTGGTGAAAACCAAACCCAGAGTCTCATCCTGTAGGTGGCTGAATTACAGTGCTAACTGAATTCCCTTCTTCACCTTGGTCTGCTGTTAAAATGAAGGCATTGATTGGGAAGGAATGGGATCCTCACATTTGGAATAGGGCCATATGGGAAAATCCTGATGAAGTTGGGGATGTTAAACTTCTAAATTTTACTCACTCTTTTTTGCCAATAGAAGCAATTCTTCCACCTCTGTTTGAGGAGATTAACTCTGCTTTGCCTGAAGAACGTGTAATGATGTCCCTTGAGATAGTTACCTTGTAAGACGTTGCTGGTTCTCCTGAGGCACCTGTGAAGAGCTCTGGGGTTGCTCTTCTCTGCCAGTCAGAGATTGCAGTGAAAGCTGCTGCCACTGACTGCAGGTCCTTAACGGCAGCAGGGATGGTTGGATCCCGGATGGTGGGGCCATGTCTGCAGCAGGGATGGTTGGATCCCGGGTGGTGGGGCCATGTGATCACCAAAGACTAAGTGGGTGTGTTGCCATCATGGGGGACAGCGGAGTCAAAGCAGCAATCTGAACAGCCTGACTTGGGAGTCCTGTGGCGTTGGGTAGGTGGTCATGGTGTCCCTAGAAGAGAACTCGATGGGCAGTCTACTGAATTCTGACTTAATCTGTGTAAGCAGAAGAGTTCTAGGTCAAGTGAATGGAAGCCTTACTTTAATTACCAAAGAAAGAGTCATGGTCCCTCAATCAATTCCCAGATTTGAGTCATTTTACAGACCAAGAACCCCTTGAATGAGGGGAGGCTGGATCCTTTTGAGGACGGACCCCATTGTGCTGCCAAGAATTTATACCGTTAATTTTTTTCTCAGCGTTTCCCGAAGGGGCCTATGGCTTATCAGGGTAAGTGTGCATTGGAGAAGAGGAAATAGACTTCTCATGGATTAGTGAACACTTAACCCTGAACTGACACTAATTCCAGCAATCTCAAAGTGTCATTTTGGCCCACCGTTCAGACTAGGGGCTTGTTGAGGTTAGGTGGTCAGTAGAGGTTTAATCCAGGTCCTCCTCACAGTGAGTCCGCATATTCGTTCCAGGATGCGTAACTGGTATAGACATACTCAGCAACTGGCAGAATCCCCACACTGGTTCCCCGACCTGTGGAGTGAGGGCTATTGTGGTAAGAAAGGCCAAATAAAAGCCGCTAGAGCTGCCTCTTCCTGGAGGGGTAGGAAGCCGAAAGCAATACCTCATTCCCGGAGGAACTGCAGAGATTGGTGCACTTAAGGATACAGGTGATGATTCCTGACATATTCGCATTCAACCCTCCTATTTGGCCTGTGCAGAAAACAGATTGATCTTGGAAAATGACAGTGGATTATCATAAACTTAACTGAGTGGTGACTAATTGCAGCTGCTGTTCCATGTTTCATTTCTTTACTTGAGAACCTATCCCCTAGTAGCTGGCGTGCAGTTACTGATCTGCTAAATGCTTTGTCTTACTGTCTGTTAGTAAAGATCACTAAAAGCAGTTTTCTTTCAACTGACAAAGCCAGAAATACACCTTCACTGTCCTCCCTCGGAAATATCAACTTTCCAACACTGTATCATAACTTAGACCGCAGAGATCTTGTTACGAGTTGAATTGTGTCTTCTAAAAATTTGTATATTGGATTCCTAGCCCTCATTACTTCAGGGTATGACCTTATTTGGGAATAGGGTAGTTAAAAATGTGATTAGATAAGATGAGGTCATACTGAAGTAGGCTGGGCCCCTAATCCAATACAACTGGTGTCCTTGTAAACAGGAGGAATTTGAACACAGACATTCACACAGGGAGAATGCCATGTGAAACTGAAGTAGAGGAACACCAAGAAATGTCACACATTTTCAGCAAACCATCAGGAGCAGGGGGGGAGGCATGAAGCAGATGCTTCCTCACTCCCTTTGAAGGAACCAATGCTTTTGACACCTTAATCTTGGACTTCTAACCCCATAGATGGAGACATACATTTCTGTTGTGTAAGCTCCTCAGTTTGTGGTTCTCTATTACAGCAGCTGTAGCAAACAGAGACCCTGATTGCCCTTCCTTTCCACAAGACATCATCCTGGCCCATCACATTGATGGTGTTGTGCTGATTGGACCTGGTGGGCAAGAAGGAACAACTACTGTTGACTTACTGGTAAGACATTTGCATGTCAGAGGGCGGGAAATAAATCCAACAGATGTTCAGGGTCCTTCTACTTGAGTGAAATTTCTAGGGGTCCACTGGTGTGTAGGGTGTGTTCCCACCTATAACAAAAAGACAGAAGCAAGGTCTGGTGGGCCTCTTTGGATTTTGGAGGTGACAAATTCCTCATTTGGGTGTGCTACTTCAGGTTGTTTACTGAGTGACCCAAAATGCTACTAGTTTTGAGTGGATCCCAGAACAAAAGGCGCCTCTGCCACAGGTACAGGCTGCTGTGCAAACTGCTCTGCCTCTCAGGCCATATGACCCAGCAGATCTTATGGTGCTTGAAATGTCAGTGGCAGACTGAAATGCTGTTTGGAACCTTTGGCAGGCCCTGTAGGAGATAATTACAGTGTAGATCCTGGGATTTTGGAGCAAAGCCTTTCCATCCTTTGCAGGTAACCGCTCCTTTAAGAAACAGCTTTTGGGCTTGTTACTGGGCTTCGTAGAAACTCCACGCTTAACCATGGGCCACCAAGTTACGCAACCTGGCTAGAAAAATGACTAGAATGTTTCAGCAGTTAAGAGCACAAGCAGATGGCATGTGTTCAAATCCTGGTTGTGTTATATTTGCTAAGTATGTCGTCCTTGAGTAAGTGACCAAACTTTGTGTTTTAATGTCCTCATGGAGCGATTTTACAGAAGAAATGAGATGATACAGTGCTTAGCACAGAACCTGTTAATTTTTAGCTTCTCTGAACACAACTGAAACTGCTACTGCGATGTTGTGAAGTCATTAGTCCATGTCTTTAAATGTGATTGTAGAATTTCTTTGCCTTGGTACAGCAGAAAAAAATAGAGTGTTTTTTTTTTTTTTTGAATTCATGTAAAGCAGAGCAGAAGTTTGAAATAGTGAATAGTCTTGTAGGCATTATGTGCTTTCAGGTTCTGAGTTTATTACTTGTGAGAATTAACCAGGGTGGCAGTGGTCTCCAACTTCTGTGGGTGAAAGGGTAGCTGGGCTTTAAGCATATGCAGCAGTGGGCAAAGAATGGAGGTGAGGGAAGAGGCATCAGACATTAGGAAGGGATCCTCGTGGAGAAGTGGGAGGTAGGTGGTTCAGATTTTGTGGATGCCGATGGCAAGATGAGTCCTATTAGAAAGTCTCATTGATAAGCAAAAATTGTTTTCAAGGCAGACTTAAAAATTAGGGCTTCCAGGCCGGGCGCGGTGGCTCAAGCCTGTAATCCCAGCACTTTGGGAGGCCGAGACGGGCGGATCACGAGGTCAGGAGATCAAGACCACCCTGGCTAACACGGTGAAACCCCGTCTCTACTAAAAAAAAAAATACAAAAAACTAGCCGGGCAAGGTGGCGGGCGCCTGTAGTCCCAGCTACTCGGGAGGCTGAGGCAGGAGAATGGCGTGAACCCGGGAGGCGGAGCTTGCAGTGAGCTGAGATCTGGCCACTGCACTCCAGCCTGGGCGACAGAGCGAGACTCCGCCTCAAAAAAAAAAAAAAAAAAAAAAAAAAAAAATTAGGGCTTCCCCATTGTTACTTCTTTTACATTGCCTTGGTGACTTCTTGGACTTGATAAATTGAATTAAACATGGTGTTTTATTTGGAGTCCTTGATTTTTAACGTAAGCATGGATTAGAGTAACTCTTCCTTGCTATTTGAAATACTGCAATTCCTGTTACAGTTTGGGCTGCTTAGTAAGCTGCATTGTAATTTGAGTCATTTCTTAAAATTAGAGGAATTAGATAAACAGTGATGGGCCTGCAATGTAGTGTTTGCCAAATGAATGTCATATATAATGTTCAGAAAAATTTTATTTGTGTGGCACACGTTATAAAATAAAGCAGACTTATGTCAAGTTCTAAATGCAAGTTTTTACTTCACTTTTCTTGCCATCTTCATCACTGTAAATGCGAGTTTTTAAAAACACATATTTTAAAGTTGGACCCAGAATACAAGAGCTCTTTATTGCAACATGGCTTCTGGTACTCTGATGATCAAATCACATTTTCTGAAATATGCTTGATACAGTAAACACTGACAAAACTAGTTAACCCCACAGAGAAGGATGCTGGTATTTTTCACCAAAGCCAAGCTGAAACAGGTTTTATTGCAACTTACTTCGTGTAAAATATATGTATAACTTCTCATATGTCTTTTTTTGGTTTAGCAAGCATAGACCTTATTTATCAAGTGAATTCCTATTGCTAAGCATGTTTTAGTTAATTAGTAACAATAAATTTGTGTTACAACTGATTTTCATGTAGGAGATAGAAATGAAATTTATAGTTTGGCTCTCAATCCTTTATTTTCAGGGAAAAGACACAATTTATACATATGAGCAATTTGTGAAGATGTGGGAAATTCACTAGATTAGCAGTTCTATTTTCTTTTTTTCTTTTTCTTTTTTTTTTTTTGCCTTTAATCAGCTATGTGATCAGGAACAAGTTATGAACTATTACATGTCCTTGCATTCCTTATCTGTAAACATAAAGAATGGTACTAGGGGGCCTCTTAGTTTCCTTCCAAGTCTTCCTGTAGTTCTAATGTAGACAACTGTGACTAAACCTAAGGTTGCTGCTTTTATACAGTTGTACTCAGGGTCTGTATGGCCTGCCATTTTTGTAGTCCCCCTAACAAAGACTTTGAGAAGATGAAAATAATCCTTACTCATGCAATGGTTGGGAAGGTTTAGGAGAGAAGGCTTGTGTTTTCTATTGCTGTGTAACAAATTACCCCCAAATTTGGCAGCTTAAAACAACACAGGTTTATTGTCTCACAGTTTCTCTGGGTCAGGAGTATGGGCACATCTTAGCTGGTTTGCTGCTGAGCATCTCGAAGTGTCAAGCAGGCTGCATTCTCATCTGGAGGTTCAACTGTGGAAGAACCTGTTTGCAAACTCATTCAGGTTGTAGGCAGAGTTCATCATTTGTGCCTGCATGAGTGAGGGTGCTATCTTCTCCCTGCATGAGTGAGGGTGCTATCTTCTTCCTGTTGACTGGTGTCCTCCCTCAGGGACTAGGGCTGTTCCCTGTATGCGACCCTGTCCATAGCCAGTTCAGCATATGGCACTTTGTTTCCTTGAGGCCAGCAGAAGACTGTCTCTCCAGTCTGCGAAGATGGGGTCCTTTCCGTCTTTTCTACCATGTGGTCTGCTGTACCACAAGCCTTTTCTTGAGCCTATGAGACAGCTTTTTAAACCTGACATTCCGGCGCATTGGGCCCTTGCAGTTTTCATGCTGATTAGTAACTTTCATGTTACCAAAGGACTCACTGGAGTGTGCTTTTTGCTCTCCAATCCGTAATTCAAAATGTATCTTCTTCTTCACCTCTCTGTGCTTTATTTTTTTGGCAGACTTTTGATAGTAGATTTCTAAACATTCAGTTTTTCCTTTCTTTTCACAGTGTCACGCAGCTGACCAACATAAGTCCAAAGTGCTTTAGAATTCAAATAATTCTACAAACCCTGCTTTACAGTTAGCAGTGCAGTGGTGAGGTTCAAAACTTAGACTTGGGCTGGGTGCAGTGGGTCACACCTGTAATCCCAGCACTTTGGGAGGCTGGGGTGGGAGGATCACTTGAGCCCAGGAGTTTGAGACTAGCCTGGGCAACAGAGTGACAGTCTGTCTCTAAAAAACAAACAAACAAAACTTAGACCTGAATGTAGGTAACAGGTGGCACTAATCTCTACTTCAAAAGGATCCTTTATCAGTTCAAGTCTGAAAGACTCCATGCCGTAAGCATTGCTTGGGGGGATTAACATAATGTGAGAAAGGGCAGATGGTATTTCCTGCGTTCTAGAGAGCCTTAGAGTGTTGGATGCTGTCTGTCCACCCCCGCCTCAAGTAACAGAAACTGGGTTCAAGTTGGCGTTCGCAATAAAGAGGGACGTAGTAACAGGAAGTCCACAAGCAGAGCACTCCAGTGCCTTAGTTCAGAGCTTCGGCTCTGCTTTGTCCATGTCCGCTTTGTCCTTAGGCTGACTCCCTGTGTTAGTCCATTCTCACACTGCCATAAAAATACTACCTGAGGCTGGTAATTTATAAACAAAAGAGGTGTAATTGACTCACAGCTGGGCATGGCTGGAGAGGCCTCGGGAAACTTACAGTCATGGTGGAAGGCAAAGGGGAAGCAGGAACCTTCTTCACAAGGCAGCAGGAGGCAGGGAGACGGCACCGGGGAGAGGACCATTTTTAAAACCATCCGATCTCAGAACTCCCTATCCTGAGATCAGCAAGGGGGAAATCGCGCCCCCGATCCAATCACTGCCACCGGGTCTGTCGCTCAGCACGTTGGGATTACAATTTGAGATGAGATTTGAGTGGGGACACAGAGCCAAACCATGTCAGTTTCTTTAAGGTTACAGAGTGGCTGCTAGAACCCCCAGAATCCATATGTTTCTTTGTCCGTCAGTTTGGGAGAGAGAATTAGGTCCCCAAACCATGGAATATAAGTTCTCAAAATCCTTAGATTCTCCTAAGTCACATGCCCACCTCTGGACCAGTAAGAGTCAGCCAGCCACACAATGCTATGAGCCCTATCCTTTTGATCGGGATCCATCATTGGAGCTGGGGACGCAGGTAGACAGCCACCTGAGCAGAACAGGGCCTCTGAAGAGGGAAGAGGGGAGTAGATGCTTAGTAGGCAGTCAACACTTTCCATTATCTCATCTAACCAGTAATTTAGTTAACACTGTTTTATCTGTTGTTCTTTTTTGTAACTATAGAACATCTTAAAGTGGAAGTCTTTCTGTATACTATGAAGGCATGTTTTCTAATACAGTAGCCATCAGCCACTTGTTACTATTGTACCTTAATTAAAATAGAAAAATTAGTACTTAAGTGACACTAGTTATATTTCAGGGGTTGGGTAGGCACCTGTGTGTGGTGGCTACCTTACTGAACAGCACAGATACAGAACATTTTCATCATTTCAGAAAGATCTGTTGAACAGAGCTGCTCTAAACTGTTTCAGGTAAAGTTTTTGTGTAAGCGTTGAGCCGCCGTGGAAACAAGGATAGTGCCTACTTTACTAGGTTTTCATCTTATGTTGGGGATTATAGGATCTAAAATTTAGCCAAAATGGGAAATAGGAATTCATTCATATTGAGGTGATTGAATATAATGTTTGATACTACTTAGGACTTAAAAATATCAGAGCTGTTTTTAAAAATACTCTTTTTTTCCATTAAGAAAGTACAAATTATTTTTTGTTATGTAATAACTCTGTGCAACTTTGATGATACCTCGAAGTTCAGAATATGGAAAATGTTGTAATGTGAACAACTTTACGTGGTGGCCACATACCCATGATAATGATTCTCACAGTGGAGTGAAAGTGACTGCCCCGTTTGTCATTCTAGTAGAGTATGCTAAACTTTTCAGGGAATATAGTCGAATATGTATTAGTGCAATCACAGATACGTTTGATATAATCCTGTCTCCACTATTCTGAGGCTGTATCTATCAAACCAGAATTAGGGCTAAAGCATTGTTATATTAAGTACCTCAAAAATAGTTATGTCCCCCTGTAGTCTCAGCTAGTGGGGACGCGGGAGGATCACTTGAGCCCAGGAGTTCTGGGCTGTAGTGTGCAGTGCTGATAGCAGGTGTCTGCATGAAGTTCGGTATCAATACGGTGACCTCCCTGGAGCAGAGGACCACCAGAGTGCCTAAAGAGAGGTGAACTAGCCCAGTCTAGAAACTGAGCAGGTCAAAACTTTCATCTCATCAGTAATGGGGATCCCTGTGAATAGCCACTGTACTCCAGCTTGGGCAAAATAGCAAGACCCTGTCTCTAAAACAGTAAATAAATATTTATATATGAGATTATATCTATACATTATATGACTAGGTTATTGGAGATGTGTACGTGTGTGTGTGTGTGTGTATATATATATATCTCTATCTCCAGTAACCAATATATTATATCTTCAATAACCTAGTAATACTACTCGTAGGAATTTCTTGAAGAACTTAAAATATGGACAAAAATGTTATGTATGAGGATCCTATTTATAGTGCATTAAAACTGGGGACAATCTAAGCTTCTAAGAGTAAGAGAATGACCAAATCAATAATGGGATGTTATATCCCCCAAGATAATGAATTATTTCTTATCCAGCTGTTCAGACTCATATTTTTGGTGACTCTGTAATGGTGTATGCATAAGGTAATGGTAAAGAATGCAAGATTACATGTAATACAGAAAGCAGTAATCTAGGATCTAAAATAAGTTCATGCAGTTTAGTTCTCAGCTGGCTCCTGTGAACAAAATCCAAGGTCAAAGAAGACTGAACAGCCAGATAATTGTTTTGAGCAGATTTCTCTACAAAGTAAAATATAGTTTCAGAAGCAACTGAGTTCACTTTATCCTTCTTGCTGTATATTAACCTGCTTTTATCATATCACTCTCTTGCTCAAAACTTTAGTTACTCCTTAGGAATTAAAAAATCCTCTAGAATTCCAGCCTCATTTCTCATTACCCTGAAAAGGCCCATGTTTACATATTGACACTACGTGCCTTTCCGAGTACCATTTCCACTTTACCTAGAATGACTTTCCATCTTCTTTTCCAGTGCTCTGAAGTTGGGCTTTCAAAGGTATCCTGCAGCCTTCAGCTGACCACTGCAGTTCAGTTAGCCTTTTCTTTTTCCCCTAATACATAGAATGTTTTATAAACTTGTAACTCATGTCTGACAGGTCTCCTATCTTGGAATATTTAATTACCGTTTTCCAACTAGATTGTAAACTACTTAAAGACAGTGAAAACATCTATTATACTAATTTGTTCTAGGTGCCTAAAGGGTTACAGTTCTGTGTATTGTCCACCCTTTGGTAGGGGTCAGTGAAGAGCTGCACCGTTAAGTTCTTTTGTAACTGTTTTATGTTGGTAGATTTTAGGTACTCTGAAGATATAGAAGAAAATCCCCTGGTTTGTACCCCTAGAGGAGTTATAATTTAGTTGAGAAAACTAAGAGTTAAATTTCCTGGAGTAATGTTGAACAACTGAGAGATGCTTAGTAAATATTTCAGGCCCAGTGCTGTGGTGTGCTACCTGAGAGGCAGAGGCAGGAGGATCGCTTGAGTCAGGAGTTAGAGGTTTTGATGAGCTATGATCATGCCACTGCACTACAGCCTAAGTGACAGAGCAAGACCCTGTCTCTAAACGTGTGTGTGTGTGTGTGTTTTGTAGTGAAGTACTTCCCTGCTACTAATCACGGAAGTAGTACGAGATGGAATGACTGTAGAGAAATCCTTGTCATTTCCCTGTGATGACAGGAAAGAGGTGGAACTGCATCCTCTGTCCTCAGACATGGTTTAATGGTCTGTGCTCACTCACCAGGCGTTACCTTCAGAAACGGCAAATAGATTTTTGTTAATTAACATGTTTACATTTATTGAGGATTACTTGTACGTATGTACACATGGGGCGATTTAAGTCTCGTTGTGAGTTTTACTAGTTTAAGAAGTACTCCGAAGGTTGAGAGGGTTTCAATCAGTAGTAAGGAAGACGGGGACTAAGAATAGAAGGAATACATCATGCTAACTTGGACAAAAGGCCATAAAGGATGATAGTGGCAGAACATAACGTCTCAGGTATGGAAATTGTAAGTTATGTTGAATTTATGTATCAACATACAAACATACATTCTAGACTCATATCAGGCAAGAACAGCGAAAGTTAATTTATGCTTTAAGGACAAGGTAATGGTTTTAACATCAAAAAAGTTAAATTTTTATTGGTAAAAAAAAGTTGTGCTGTAAGGAAAGAGGCTTTCTTACAGGTATATAGTTCAAACTTGTAAGTAAAGACAAGAGTATCACGAAGTCATCCCTTCAGGAGCTGAGCATCTTAGCTGTTAACATCTCTGGGGTTTGTAGCAACGAAAGATAGAGCTGGGCTGGAGGAAAGCCGGGCGGCAAATGAGCTACCCCAGTAGGTGACCTGCCTGTTCCAGGTCCACAAGCACTATCAGTCCTTTCTCAGGTTCGCTCACCGCTATCAGCCTTTGTATATAGCAGCTTCCATGTCTTGAAGTACTTAGTTTTGAGTCCTTCTATCAATGGAAATAATTTTCTCCGGAAGGATATGTGGTGTCTGAGTCCGTTCAGGCTGCTGTAGCAAAATACTGTAAACTGAGTGGCTCAGAAACAGTGGAAATTTATTTTTCATGGTTCTGGAGGCAGGAAAGTCTAAGAGCAAGGTACTGGCAGATAAAGGGGTTTGGTGCGGGCCCACTTGCTGGCTCACAGACAGCCCTCTTTTCACCGTAACCTGGAGGTGATGGAGGGTCCATGAGCTCTCTTCAGTCTCTTCTATAAGGCCGCTATTCTCATTCAGGAGCGCTCTGCCCTCATGACCTAATTACCTGCCCCGAAAGCCCTACCTCCCAATGCCATAAAACTTGGAGGTTAGGACTTCCCACGTGGAGGGACACAAATATTCAGATCATATAGTGTGTGTAGGATTTGGCAGCTTTTAAATATTTGAAAATGTCTTTAACATGACTGCTAAATTGAAATTTCTTACAATTTTTAGGTCACATGCTTGTCTCTTTAAATTCTGCAATTAATTGCTCTGCTGTTTTCTGGTTCGTAATAAAGTTGAAAAGTCTAAGGCCAGCATGATAGTCAGGTCTGTGAAGACAAGGTGTTTTTCCTGTGTCCTAATAGTATGTTTTTTCTTATAATTTAAACAAGTTCATGTAAGGAATTTAATTTGCCTTAAACATGTTGAACCTGTTGATTTTGCAGTCTCTGGTCTTTTCACCATTATTTTTCTAATAACAGTTTTAGGAACCTAAGATCTCTTTTGAATCTGTGTATCTGTGAACTTTTCTTTGTCATTTTCATCTTCGTGGCCATTTCTCTTTATTCTTACACTGCTTCTCTAGTTTGCTCAGTATTCTCCACAGTACCGATCTTAGGAGACTTGATAAATTGCTGAGTACAAGGGAATAGGAAGATCCTCGGCTGACTTTGATAGAGCTTTTTGTCTTGGACAACTTGGGCTCCAAAGGAGGCACATATTTGGGGAGTGGGAGGAAGAGGTAGTCGTTGAGTACCAGTAGGATCTTTTGTTACCCGGATACAAAAGATGTTGAGCAATCCAGGTGGCTAAGTCCTATTCTAGTTTTAAGGTGGATGCTGAGAGTCAGAAAAAGATCTGGACAGGAAGCATAAATTGGGGGTTCATCACCTAATGGATATAAAAGTTATTGCCCAGATAAAATGTATAGAGCCTGCTTTCAGATTTCAGAGAGAAAGGAGCCTATTCCCACGACCAGGAAGGCAGCTCCATGATAAGAAAACCAGAAGAAAGGAGCTGGAGCTACAGAAAGGGAAGTCGGAAAAACTTTGAACAGGTGGGACGCAAGTAGTGAGGGTTAATTATGTGTAACAGAACGAAAGGCCTGAGAGGTATCAATAGAGGCTCATTGCTGGTTTTACTAGCATTTTGGTATGGGAGGTAGTGAAAAAAGGAGGCTGGTTTTTTTGTTTTGTTTTTTTCTTTGGTTTTTGGGGTTTGTGGTTGTTTTTGTTTTTGTTTTTGTTTGTTTGTTTTGAGACAGAGCCTCTCTGTTGCCTAGGCTGGAGTGCAGTGGCACAATCCTGGCTCACTGCAACCTCCCCCTCCTGGGTTCAAGGGATTCTCCTGCCTCAGCCTCCCAAGAAGCTGGGGTTACAGGCACCCATCACCATGCCTGGCTAATTTTTGTATTTTTACTAGAGACAGGGTTTCACCATGTTGGCGGACTGGTCTCGAACTCCTGGCCTCAGGTGATCTGCCCACCTTGGCCTCCCAAAGTGCTGGGATTGCAGGTGTGAGCCTCCGTGCCAGGCCAAGGCTGTTGTTTTAAGACACTTAGCTGGTAACAGGAAGAAGAGAAATTGGGCACACATCACATAAAGACCTGCTTTTTTTTTTTTTGGGACGGAGTCTCGCTCTGCCGCCTGGGCTGGAGTGCAGTGGCCGGATCTCAGCTCACTGCAAGCTGCGCCTCCCGGGTTTTCGCCATTCTCCTGCCTCAGCCTCCTGAGTAGCTGGGGCTACAGGCGCCCGCCCCCTCGCCCGGCTATTTTTTTGTATTTTTTAGTAGAGACGGGGTTTCACCGTGTTAGCCAGGATGGTCTCGATCTCCTGACCTCGTGATCCGCCTGTCTCGGCCTCCCAAAGTGCTGGGATTACAGGCGTGAGCCACCGCGCCCGGCAAGACCTGCTTTCTTGATGGCGTGTCTATACAGCAGTGAAGGAAAGAGGCCAGTGGTGTAATTGTCCAATGAGTTCTTTCTGCCCGCTGCACAGACAAAACCAGTTCCCTGAGACTTTGCTATTGGAGCACACAAGGAATTTTATTAATGTGGAGCTGGCCATACAGGAGACAGTTATTACTCCAGTCAGTCTCCCTGAAGGCTCAGAGGTTAGGGTTTTTCAAGGATTGTTTGGTGGGCAGAGGACTAGGGGATGGGTGCTGCTGATTGCGTTGAGGATGAAATCGTAGGATGTGGAAAACGGTCTTTGGGTGCCCAGCCTGTCTCTGGATGGGGGCAGTAGGACTGGTTGAGCCATGAGTCACAAGTCCAGGTGGGGTGAGTATAAAAACTATTTAAGAAGACCAATCTTAAGTTTTACAATAGTGATGCTATCCACAGAAACCATTAGGGAAATCACACATCTGGTGACCTCTGGCCCCATGACTCCTGAACAATAAGGGATTATGGAAATTATGCCCACATTTAGGCCGGGCGTGGTGGCTCACGCCTGTGATCCCAGCACTCTGGGAGGCTGAGGTGAGTAGATCATCTGAGCTCAGGAGTTCAAGACCAGCCTGGGCAACATGGTGAAACCCTGTCTCTACAAAAAATACAAAAATTAACTGGGCACGGTGGCGCACACCTGTAGTCTCAGCTACTCGAGAGGCCGAGGCAGGAGAGTTGCTTGAACCTGGGAGGTGGAGGTTGCAGTGAGCTAAGATCGCACCATTGTACGCCAGCCTGGGCAACAGAGTGAGACCTTGTCTCAAAAAAAAAAGGAGAAAGGAAACTATGCCTACATTTAATCAGAATTTAGGCCCCTCCCATAATCCTAATCTTGTGGCGTTTCATTAGTTTTACAAAGGCAATTTCAGTCCCCAAACGAGGAGGGCATCAGTTTTAGGGAGGGATATTATCTTGGCTTCAAAGTTAAACTGTCAACTAAATTCCTCCCCTGGTTAGCTTGCTCTGTACCCAGGAACAAGCGAAGACAGCCAGCAAGTGAGGCTGGCAGCACGATGGAGTCAGCCATGCTAGATGTCTCACTGACAGAATCTTTGCACAGGCACTTCTGATGGAGTGAGCAGTTGAAGGGACAGGAAAGAGAATAGCAGTAGAAAAATACTAGGAAAATGGGGTCGATAACTTGGGTTCACTTTCAAGGGGAGGAGGGAATAGTTTCATCTAATTATTCCCTCAACAAACATTTATTGAGTGCCTCCTGTGTGCCAGCAAGCCTTAGTTTTAGGCACCTGGGATGCAGGGAAAAAACTCTACTCTTGGGTGACCATAAGTAACAAACATAATAAATAAGTAAATGACATAAGAAGTTAGAAGATAAGTGGTGTAGGAAAAATGAAACCAAGAGAGCAAGGTAAGGAAGATTGGGATACTGGGGCCAGAAAGGAGTGGTGCTATAGTTTTGAATAAGATGGTCAAGGTAGGCTTTACAGAGCAGGTGGCGACTGAACAAAGACTTGTAGGAGGTGAAGGAGTTGGCCATGTAGGTATCTGGAGAACGACGTGTTCCAAGGAGAGGGAACTGCAAAACGTCTTAAAGCAGGCACTTTTCAGCCTGTGGCAGAGCTGGAAGCCCAGGGTGGCTGGAGCAGAACGAGCAAGAACACCGAGAGCGATGCCGTCATGGATAGGGGCGTGTGGAGAGGGTACGGATTACTCAGGACCTGGTCTGACAGTTTAAGGACTTTGGCTCTTACTCAAAGAAAAATGGGAAACTTTTAAAAAGAGGAGAGTCATGATCTGACTTAGATGCCGTATATATGGTCAGCTTACGTTCGAGGCTTGAAGAGATTTGGAAAGGTATGGAATAGTTTCTGAGAGGAATGTGAGAGGAATCTGATCAGAAATTGTCATGGACTGTCACAGAGCAGATAGAGCCTGTCTGAGATGTGCTGATGTACTATCAATGTATGCTGGCATTATTTTACTCTGTTGTTTTTGTTAGCAGTGATTAGTGAGATGTGGTTGTGGAAGAAACAGATAATAGGACTGGCTGAAGGTTGGATTTTGTTGAAGGGCAAGGTAGTAATTCAAGTAATGTGCTGTAGAATCTAGGCTGATTAAAGATTTCAGCGTGAAACCAGGAGAAGCTGTTAGATTTGAGCTAGGGAAAGGACAGGGTTGGGCAAGGCGCTGGTACTAGGCTCTGGAGAAAAGGGAATGGAGGCTGGAAGCTGAGAGTGAGATAGTGTAGTGTTCAGAATCTCAGTTGTGGAGCAGTATCAGATGATTTCAAGGCCAAGGGCATGACCAGTGAAATGAAATGCTGAAGAAGCTAGGTATAGTATAATATGAAATATATTTGGTCTTTTTCCCCCATACTTGCCTCAGAGCTCCTAAAACCCTTGGAAATTTCCTGATAGGAGTACCTTGTATTAATAATGATCCCCTTAGGCTATGCTAATGAGCTAACTTAGAGTAGGGCCTCTGTAGCTTCAGAATGGGGCGACTCCCTAGAAATACAGAGGATTAGAGTGGTGGAACTTTGAGACTCACCCACCATCCTCCAGGAAAGGCTAGGGCTGGAGATTAATCTCTACAAAAACTCTTGAACAACAGACTTGATAAACTTCTATGTTGCTAAGCACATGGAGTTGCCGAAAGGGTGGCACACCCAGAGAGGGCGTGGACATCCAGACACCTCCCTAATACCTTACCCTCTGCATCTGCATCTGGCTGTTCATCTGTATCCTACAGCAATATTTTTTATAATCCAGTAAATCCTTCTTAGCAAATTAATCAAACCCAGTGTTAAAGGACCACCAGGTTCTATTGCCCATTGCAAGGCAACAACCAATATTCAGAAACAATGGGAACAGCAGCAGAGAAAGACTTAGTAATTGTAGGGCAGCCAAATGAGAAGATAAAAGAAAACCTTGTTAAAAGAAAAACTTCAGCTGAATTAAATGTAAAGGAGTTTGAGCAATGAACTATTTGCAAATTGGGCAGCCCCCAGAATCCCAGCAGATTCAGAGAGACTCCTGTGCAGCCACGTGGTGGAACAAGATTTATAGACCAAAAAAAAGGGGAAATGATGTACAGAAATCGGAAGTGAGACATAGAAACAGCTGGATTGGTTACAGGTTGGCGTTTGCTTTATTTGAACACAGTTTGAGCACTTAGCAGTCTATGAGTGGTTGAAGTGTGGCCACTGGGATTGGCCAAGACTCAGCTGTATACTCCTGTGTTAGGTTTTCAGTCTTGTCTGCCTTTTAAACTAGGTTCCAGTTTGTCTGCAAGGACTCAGATGTGGAAGTACAGACTCTTTCTCAGGCCGTGTTTACTTTGCTTTAACAGTTCCCCTCTGTTGGTCATTTTTTCAATTTTGAGAGATTGACCAAAACGTTAGTCCTTGATGTCACTATTACCATCATAAGTATACTTATTTGGTTTTGAAAACGACTGGGAAACAGTAGAACAGTGAGTTTTGAAAAGGCAGGAACAAGGACTGAGTAGAGGGTACCTCCTTATACTGGAATGTCCCGTTTATAGGAGAAAAACAAAACCTGGTCTGTTCTGGTCTAGGATCTGTGTTTCCTTAAAGTTTTAGTTTGATTATGTCAAACTAAACTACTTAATTTTCTTACATCAACTATGAAAATTAAGTAGTTGTAAGTTGTTAACAGGAGCGGCCCCACTTTGTTTGATTTAGTCTGTTGGGGCCTCGTGCATGATCTTAGTCCAAAACAATGGCCTCCCATAATTTAAAAAATTCCCCCTTCTGTTCTGGTTCTCACTTAGGTGAGAGTGTGACCAAAACTGAGGGCCTTAGTGCCGCTCTCAGTTACCATTGTTTTGGGTTTTCAGTTTCAGCGTGTCATTTATAGGCTATGGTGTCCTCATGGCTGCACATTTCTTTTAGCTCTTGTCGTCCCAGTTGAAGAGAGACCATGTGACATTTTAGAGGTGGCTGCGTGCAGACATTTAAAACCTTTGAGAGAACACAGCACACCAGGGAGACTGTTTTCATGACTGTTGGGAGGATAACACCAAGAGTTGGGAGTGTGCTTCTTACCCAGGGTCCCAGTAAACCAAGGCACCTAAAATCACATAGATCAAAGAATAAGCTAAATGAAGAGACTACTCACTTAACTAAGTTAATCGCCTACAACTGAATTTTTATAATCTACATTTGATGTATTTCTTCATAGGCCACAAGTGCCAGCAGCTGCACAGATACTTTCCTGTTTAGCCAATTCTATTATTTAGCATAACTTTCACAAGATAATTTAAAGTCTGTTGTGCAACGATAGCCTTTACAGTAGAAACTGCTATAAAGCCTATCATGAGGGATACATTTTAAATCATTCCCTCTTTTATTCCAAACCGTGGAAAAAGGACCTAACACACAATGCCCTTCTAGAAGAGTGAAGGCCTCCTGGCAATGTTCTCTGTAACCTGTGTGGGTTGAGAGGAGTGAATCAATGTTCTGTTTCTGACTGATTATGAGGCAACATATGCACCATTAAAGTTTCTTACCACATTGGGCCTTCAGGTTTTATCTGTGAAGGCACAAGGCTAGCCATTCTGCTGGCTGCAAAGTCATTTTCAAATAAAAGTGTCCCCCGTAAGTGCACGCAGCAGACCCCTGTGTTTTCATGTCTGTTGTTCATAGAGGCATAAGCAGGGGAAAGGTGTTTAAAGGTAAGAGTCTCGTGGTAGTAGAACTCTTGTTCTGTGATCTTGGGAAAAGCTGTTTACATCAAGGATGCCATCTTTTTCTGGGGAGAAATTTCCCTGGTTAGCTTTACCTTGAGGTTTCCAACAAGATTGTGGAGGGACCCTTCTCTATTGTGAGATGATGAAGCCGAAATACAAGTCCTGAAGTTTTGCTGCAGTGTGGATAGCAAGGACAATCTTTCTGTGATGTTCTCAGAATATTCAGTCTTCGGGTTCTAGATCATGAAGGGGTTGATTTTCTTCAGTGAACCATAAAATTACAGTGTGGCATAATAACTTAGTGTTATAACGTCAGTCCTCTTGCATGGGAAAACTTTTATACAACCAGAAAACATGCATGGAAAATGACAATTGAATGAAATCCCTCTACAAATGTTTAAATGACCCATCAGGTAGCCAAATATACCTGAAGCTTTGATTGTCTTCTCAGGCATGTGGGTTTGACAAACTAAACATTGGTTATGAAACTATTTTAGCAGGCCGGGCACAGTGGCTCACGCCTGTAATCCCAGCACTTTGAGAAGCTGAGGTGGGAGGATCACCTGAGGTCAGGAGTTCAAGACCATCCTGGCTAACATGGTGAAACCCTGTCTCTACTAAAAATACAAAAATTAGCCAGATGTGGTGGCACACACCTGTGGTCCCAGCCACTCAGGAGGCTGAGGCAGGAGAATCGCTTGAACCCAGAAGGCAGAGGTTGCAGTGAGCCAAGATCGTGCTACTGCACTCCAGCCTGGGCGACAGAGTGAGACTCTGTCTTAAAAAGAAAAAAAAATTATTTTAGTAATGTATAAGGTACCACACCAATATATTTAATTCAAATTGTATTTTATCTTTTCCATGATGAGTCATGGGAAGCATAACTTTTAGTAACAAAAGCTGTAAGGACTCAGGAAGGACAAGGTGGCCATCCTGGTTCTCCATGTGTCCGTGCTTGATTAACTTTAGACTTAAGTCCTCTTGAATGCCAGTTGTTTTTCCAAATTAGGTGCATAGCACTGATAACTGATGGGTAATCATAGGCAGTTTGACTTAGACTATGGAATTCATTTAAATTGTGTATTTAAACAATTTCGGTACCAGCTGATTTAACGTGAAAATCTGGCAAAGGATTTTCTTGGTATTCAATTAATTTCTGTCTACTTGGGTTAGCAGTTTTATGAACCAGTCAGTCTTTTAGTCAGTCTTTTTATTAAAGTTCCAGGAATTCTTACCCGGTTTAAATGATATGATTCTAAGGTTACTAGAAACCTGTATTCAAGAGTGCTTTTTAGGTCGTTTCCATCCTTTCATGAGTCTTTTAAAAGACACCATATTCTAGGCTTTTATGTGCTTATGAAGTTTTTAGAAACTGCATTAGCATTAAGCAATTAACTGTGGAAATGACTTTAAATAGTTATGAAGACACAGTTGACAAGGAAATGTGGTTATTTCCATGGTCTAAAACGACATAATAACTGTAATTATGGATAGCATATACACAGACATGTTAATTTTAGAAATCTTACACAATTTTGGAACATGTATTAACATTCACTAAAATATAACTTGAAGAAGGTTAAACATAATTTTTTATTTGACAATTCTTCACATGTAACTTAACATGTCAAATAATCCTGTGCTTACCTCTCTCGGATGCTTCAGGGGCCCTATGTAGTATCCCAAAGTTAGAAAAGACAATTTCTGAAGCTGAAAGTTGATTTTCAGAAGCCTATCAAATACGTTAAAGGTTAAAACACTTTGTATTATGCTTAACCAGTTTGACCATGAGGTGAGATTTTTGTAAACCTTATATAACCCTTTGCAATTTTTGTGAAAGAGTAGATCAGCGCTTTACGAAAACCCTATTGTGCTTTTATTTCAAGGTTTAATTTATGG
Source organism: Theropithecus gelada (assembly GCF_003255815.1). Taxonomy (NCBI): domain Eukaryota; kingdom Metazoa; phylum Chordata; class Mammalia; order Primates; family Cercopithecidae; genus Theropithecus; species Theropithecus gelada. The sequence continues at coordinate 150,726 of NC_037686.1, forward strand.
AATGCTGAATCACACCCCTTTAAGTTTAGTCAATATGTTCACAAACAATTTCTTTTTACAAGATTAGTTTTTATAAACCTTACACAACTTAAACCTTTAATTTTGTGTTATCTAATTAAAAAACCTCTTCACCCTCTAGGCAAAAAGTTATACTCCCATGCCTTACAATCTTTTATCAAAAACACAATTCACTTTCCTCACACGCCTTGCATGTAAAACTTTTTTTTTAGGAGTTTTAATTACACGTTATTATGGTAACTCTTAGCATCTTTTGTTTTTGGTGCATAAATTTCTTTCATGACTTAGACCATCTATGGTATGCTTGGACTTTGACTTGTCCTAAACATCCCTCTTTTTAAACAACTAGTTATTTTACTTTGGGAAAAGAATTTACCGTACAAAATTGTTTCTTATATAAAATCTCTTTTTTTAAAAGGCAAGTAGTTTATGACCTTAAAGCATTTAGCAAACCTAATATCTGACCTGCACAATTTAGACCAAATGTTTTTATTTTACAAATAACCTTCCAAGCTGTTTTTATTTCCCAAAGATCACTAAAGTTATGTAAACTAAAAGATACTACAGTTTTTATTTTTCTTTCAAAATGTTTAAGTGCTTGTTTTTCTTTAAGGCAATTAATTAGAGCTTTTTTACATAAACACTATACACACAACACATATATAACTACACAGATGGAAGAAAATTAAGTAGTTGTAAGATTTTTTTATTTCCTAGTTTCTAAGTTTCTTAATTGGATTACTGGCTTTAGGGTGGAGTCTTTGGAAGAACTGGCTAGGGAAACATGCAGTTTCTAGTGCCTAATAAGCAGGCACAGCTGGAAGGCAAAAAGAGATCACCAAAATTAAGGGTCCCATTTTTATGGGTCCCCCAAAAGAGGGAGATCCTATTGGAAAAGACAGTGCAATGCTTTTACTGTGCATTTAATTGTTGGGCAACCCAAAACCAATAAGCCTAATTTGTAGTTAGCCCATCCCCTACAGGAGTCTTATTTTTCAGTGGGGTTGGGGACATCTCCATACTTCCTAGGTTGCCAAGAGCATGCTTCTCTGATCCAAACGTGCAGAGCTCAGTATTTCCCCATAGCTGGCACCAGACATCCCTAAAAGTATATTTCCTACCTAATTATTACATACCAAACCTCTTTCATAATGTGAAGCAATTGCTGATATCCCCAAAAGTAAAAAATGTTAGATACTACAATGCAAAACAGTACAGAGCCTTAGATTTTTTTTTTTTTTTGTTAGCACAAACACATTTCTTTATTAACCAAGGGATGATCCTAATTAATCCAACACACTTTGAAACAGCTACACGTAAAATGTTTGTGATAAAGATAATTGAACACAGTAATGAAAAAAAAAAAAAAAAACGTATGGAGATTTGCTCATTGAACTGAGCCTGGTCATTCTCTTAGTTAATTCCTGTCCAAAGTGATGATGGAATTTTTATTCTACGTTTTCATAGATCCGAGTACAGGTGACATTGTTCATGACACAGTCCACCACTAATTTCCCATCTTTCAATTTTCTTGTTATTGTGCTTTCCTTCCCATCCCACTCCTGATGCTGAACCAATGCACCATCTGTAAAGCTGCAGACAGTCTGAGTTTTTCTGCCATCAGCTGTGGTTTCTTCAAATTTCTCTCCCAGGGTACAAGAAAACTGTGTTGTTTTCAAAGTGCTCTCAGTTTTTATGGTGAGGTTTTTGCCATCACAAGTGATGATACAGTCTGGCTTGGCCATTGCGCCCATTTTTCGCAAAGCTATTCCCACTCCTAGCTCCTTCATGTATTCATCAAAGCCTTTGCTATCCACCAGGCGCCATCTTCCTTCCAGCTGCTGAACTGTGGCCATGGTGGGCGCGGGCGGGCTGACGTACAGAATGGGGTCGGCGTCGGCGTGGCAGCGTGCTGTGTAGAGCCTTAGATTTTGAAAGGAATCTATCCACTTCCAATTCCTGAGATTTCATAAGGAAAATAGAAGTTTTTCCCAAAATGGGGTCTCTGGTGCCTCCTGTTTTTCCCAAGGGGTCCCATGCTGTTAGAGCTTGAATATCTGCTTGTAATTAAGCTGAGTTTTAACCACAGCACTCTTTTTTTTAAAAGTCCTTTTAAATTTCCTGTTACCCAATTTTAGCCAGGCTAAATGGCTGATATTGTTGGCATTTAAACTTTATTAAAAGCAGCCTCACAGGTGCTCTGAGAAAGGAGAATTAGACGGTTCCTGGAGGGGAAGAATCAGCAAATGGTAACGGTTATGCAGATATCAAACAAGAAAGAACTCATTCCCTAAGCCAGGAATTGGACTCAGATCACCACCATGAAAGGCGACAACCTTAGCTGCTGAGCTGCAGCACTGGGCAGCCTCCACTGCGCTTTCCAGGAGGAGTCTAGAGTAATTAATTTTGAGCTTGCAAAGGCTTTTAACTACTCAGGATGATTTTTAGAGCTACCTATGACATGAACCTTAAAATTCCTGTTCCCTGGAAGGCAGAGACCAAGAGAAAGTATAGCCACGTGGTCACAACATCAGGCTCCCAAGGACGTAAAAATGGAGACCTCATACAGGTTTTTTGTGTGTGTGAGAGGGACCCACAGCAAAGTCTGTTACTGACCCGCTTGCTGGGACGTCTTGAGCAGTGGGCTTACGGGGTTTCAAGCCCGTGCTCTGTTTTAAGTTAGCTGTCTTTATGACAGAATGATACAGGAAGACACATAAAGCAAGCATACCAAATTGGCTACAGCTTAAGACTGGCCTCATAAATTCTTTTTCCCATTGCTCAAAACTTTACAGGAGATAAACTGATTTTTACCATTCATTCAGCCAGTTTGCACAGGGAAAGAGGTAGAAGGCTGACTGGTAAGAAATTCTTACCCTTTGGCTGACACGCCAGGCTTCTGAGTTTCCTTCCTCGGAGCAGCCCTGTGGCCTGGCTGGTGGCACCACAGCCCTGGGGGCCAAGCCGCAACACAAAGCAAAATCATCTTTTTCTGTTTTGTGGAACCACAGGTAAAAGTCTCTTGATTTTGCAAGTTGCTGCCCAACCAGCTGCATGGAGGCGCCGAATATCTAACCGGCAAGGTTCCAGTTTTCTCCTGATTGGGCCCTGTCACCTGTAACCCATTTTTTGTCCAAGAGAGACTTTACTGAGGGGAGGGCCTCTAACCCAGTTCCATCCTTTACTCAGGTAAAATGTACTTATCCAAAGTCAGCCAATTGATACTGCAGTCTATTTCCTTTGGATCTGGATAATAACTAAGCTAAAAGGTTAGTAGATTTAATTTCTGAGAGCCTTCATTTTTAAATGCACTTCAGTGAATTTTGTTTATTCCCACCGTTCCACTGTAGGTTAGCTTTAGTAAGATTTGGCCATTCTGTAAGAGTTCGCTGCTTTCTGGGCCTGATGTATAAGCTGGAAGGAACCTTGATTTCCAGAAATTAAGGATCCTATTTTTGCCTAAAATGTTGGCTTTACCCTCAGGTTCCCTTGATTAACTTAGCCAATGATTTTTTTTTTCCTACCTAAACACACAAGAAAAATGAAACAAAGGGGGGTAGAACACAAAAATCGTTCCAAATTTTTAAAAACCAAATTTTATACCCCCTGCAATATTACCATTTACCACCAGTTTCTTTCTGACCCAGTCAGATGTAAGAGGCCCCTAACTGGATCCAAACCAGTTAATTACCAGGTCCAATCTGATCCTGAACCCAGTTCAATTTCTGTTGCGATTTCTAAACCCAGTTGGATCAGAAATTTGCTCAGAGAAACTCCGGAGCTCAAAACGCAAATGTGTAGAACTCCGAAATCTGAGAGAGAACTTACCACAATCCCCAGCTGCTCTGAGAGATAGAAGGACACAAGTGGGTCCAGCAGGTACGCTGCTTGTTCATTCAGCGTTCCTGGGGGTCATTAGAAGCTCTACTTGGGATCCCACTTCTGACACCATCTGTTAAAAACTTAGGCTGGATGACATTTAAAGGAGTTTAATTGAGCAGTGAACGATTTGCAAATCAGGCAGCCCCCAGACTCAAAGCAGATTCAGAGAGACTCCCATGCAGCCATGTGGTGGAAGATTTATAGACAAAAAATGGGAAGTGATATACGGAAATCAGAAGCAAGGTATAGAAACAGCTGGATGGGCTACAGGTTGGCATTTGCCTTATGTGAACACTTAGCAGTCTGTGAGTGGTTGAAGTGTGGCTGGCCGCTGGAATTGGTCAAGACTCAGCTGTTGTACAGGTGCATACTCCTCAGTTGGGTTTTCAATCTTGTCTGCCTATTAAGCTAGGTTATAGTTCGTCCACAAGGACTCAAACATAGAAGTATGGAGTCATTCTTAAGCCATATTTAGTTTGCTTTAAGAACTTCAAATCTGCCTCCTCGAGAGGTTTGGAGATGGAGATTTTAAGGATTCTGAACAAGTGATGGGCTAAAGTGTGGGGATTGCTGATTGATCGAGAAGTGAGAGGTGAAGTCTGGTGACAGGGAGATGAAGAAACTACATTCCTTTGCTGAGTTCGTTCCTTGGTGGGAGTCTTCAGACAGTTTGGAGTCTTCAGACAGTTTGGAGTCTTCAGACAGTTTGGAGTCTTCAGACAGTTTGGTGTGAGCTGTTTTGCTGGAATTCAGGATCTGGAAAACATCTTAACCAATTCTTAGGTTAAAAGATCCAGTGTCAGAGATTCCGTTTATAGGAACAGCGGGGAGCAGGTGGTTCAGCACGCTGTGTGACTCTCAGCAGCTACAGGGAAATGGGCCAGAGTGCACCAGCGCATGCATCCTGGCCAGGGCCTAACTGTAATTCTGCCTAAAACCTGGCTTGTAAGTCTTGTTAGTTTCTCCAACGGAAAGTTTATCAAATTAATTGAGCCCAAGGTGGGAACCTGAATGTATAGCCTGTTGAGAAGTATGGGTAACAACTTACTGCTTGTGATTTGCATCTGAAGTGGGGAGTAGGAGTAGTCTTGTAGGACTGAGCCCTTGATCTGTAGATTCTGGCTCTTAACTCAAATACGACAGTATCAGAATTAAATTGAATTATAGGATACCCAGTTGGCGTCCTCCGGAGAATTGCTCGATGTGTGGAGAAAACTTCACATTCAGTTGTAGAAGTATTCTACATTGAGTGTGACAGTAGAGAAAGAAAAAGAGTTTTTTTACCCTTAGCGTAGGATTTTGCATGGTCACCCAAATTAAATAATGGCAAAAGTTTAGATGAAGGAAGAATATGAACTTGGTTTGACCAGGTCATAGATGAGAAGATGATGAAGGGAGCTAGAACTAATAATTATTGGTATAGCGTAGTAAGTGCTAGACACTTAACCATCTCATTTATCTCATCATAAATACCACGCAATAAGAGGATAACTTAGTTTTACTGATAAGGAGAAGGCTAAGAAAATGTTAGCGCTCAGGTCTTTCTGGTGGCAAAGCCTCCAGTCTTTTTTTTTTTTTTTTTGAGACGGAGTCTCGCGCTGTCGCCTAGGCTGGAGTGCAGTGGCCCGATCTCAGCTCACTGCAAGCTCCGCCTCCCGGGTTCATGCCATTCTCCGGCCTCAGCCTCCCGAGTAGCTGGGACTACAGGCACTGCCACCTCGCCCGGCTTTTTTTTTTTTGTATTTCTTAGTAGAGATGGGGTTTCACCGTGTTAGCCAGGATGGTCTCGATCTCCTGACCTCATGATCCGCCCATCTCGGCCTCCCAAAGTGCTGGGATTACAGGCTTGAGCCACCGCGCCTGGCCAAAGCCTCCATGCTTTATTGCAGGCTGTCAGAAGTGAAAAGGAGAGGATGCAAGGGAACTGGGTTCTGGGTTTATGTCACCATTACAGATAGTAACTATGACTCAGATCCTCTGAAAAGATGCAAAGATATAAATATTTTTTATAAATGAATAGATTTATCTAGTGATTTTGGGAAATCATTGATTTTTTTTTAAAGTGGGATACTTGGCATTTAAGACTGCTCTGGAAATGAGTGAGTTATTAATGAGCTTCCATAGGAATTCACTAGGGGGGCAGAATTTAATCTTTTCTGAGAATTAAGAATTTAGCCGTGGCTCCATCCTTCATTCAGCGTGTTTATGTGGTGTTAGAAAGCCCCCAAAGCAGATTAGGCTGAAGGAGATGGATTATATAGTAGAAATTAAATTGGAGCCATCAGTGCATTAGGGAGTAGGAAAATAAGAACCCAGAAAGTACTATCAACAAACTTGCACACCGTTTTACTTCCTCTAAGCAGCAAACTGAATATGATGTAAAACAGCAGCCAAAGTGTGATTAAGAAAGAGATCGAGGCCAGGCATGGTGGCTCACGCCTGTAATCCCAGCACTTGGGGAGGCTAAAGTGGGATAGCGTGAGGTCAGTTTGAGACCAGCCTGGGCAACATAGCGAGTCCCTGTTGTTAGGTTTTGAAGGGAAGACGAAGGTTAAAGAAAGACACACACAGAAAGAGGGTGGCTCTACAGCAACTGCGGGCATTTATGTCCAGCATAAACCTGAGAGGTGGGGGACCAGTTTAATGCCAGTACCCACTGCCGCTTGTAGGCTGGAGTGCTTACAGGTATGGGGGGTGAGGGGTCTGGGCGGTACGGCTTGCTGCCCGGGAGGATATTGGTAAGATGTTTCTATGATGTGGCCGTTTGGCCAAGTGTGTTCCTTGGGCCCTTTGCCCAGCAAGATATGATAGGGATGTTCCTTCAGTTGGGCCTCTGCCTGGCGGCGTATGATAAAAATGTTCCTGTGCCTTGTGGTCAAGTGGCTGGGCTGGGTGTTTCTCATGGTCTGAGCCCCTGGGGATGTTTCACTTTGACCAAGGTCTGCAAAATGGCGGGGGACTTGCAAAAGCAGTTTGGACTCACCTGTCTCTGCAATAAATAAAAAGAAAGAAGTGGAAAGGAATGAATCGTAGGATATTTGGATATTGTTAATCTGAATTAATTCCTGATTTTAGGATCTTAATCTTAGGATCTTAGGATCCTCAGATATTTTTAGGATCCTAGGATATTCAGATATTCTTAGTCTGAGTTAATTCTTATTTTTTTTTCCTTCTTCTTTTGAGAGGGAATATCACTCTGTCGCCCAGGTTGGAGTGCAGTGGCGTGATCTCAGCTCAGTGCAACCTCCGCCCCCTGGGTTCAAGCAATTCTTCCGCCTTAGCCTCCTGAGTAGCTGGGATTGTGGCGCCCGCCACCACACCCAGCTAATTTTTGTATTTTTAGTAGAGACGGGGTTTCACCATGTTGGTCAGGCTGGTCTTGAACTCCTGACCTCGTGATCCACCCGCCTCGGCCTCCCAAAGTGCTGGGATTACAGGCGTGAGCCGCCGCGCCCGGCCAGTTCTTAATTCTTAAGCTGGAATTACAGATGTGGGTCACTGTACCTGGCCAAAAACTGTTTTGGTGTTGTGTGAGAGTATGGAAAGTGTGATTTCCCAGAATAACCTTTTTTTTTTTTTTTTTTTTTTTTGAGACGGTCCCCTGGCTGGAGTGCAGTGGCCGGATCTCAGCTCACTGCAAGCTCCGCCTCCCGGGTTCCTGCCGTTCTCCTGCCTCAGCCTCCCGAGTAGCTGGGACTACAGGCGCCGCCACCTCGCCCGGCTAGTTTTTTGTATTTTTAGTAGAGATGGGGTTTCACCGTGTTGGCCAGGATGGTCTCGATCTCCTGACCTCGTGATCCGCCCGTCTCGGCCTCCCAAAGTGCTGGGATTACAGGCGGGAGCCACTGCGCCCGGCCCAGAATAACCTTTTTAAGCTGGCTTCTTTGACGTAGCAATATGCATTTAAAGTTCCTCTATGTCTTTTCATGGCTTAATAGCGCATTTTTTATTACTGAATAATGTTCTGTTTGTATGAAGGTGCCACAATTTGTTTATCCATTCGCCTATTGAAGGACATCTTGGTTGCGTCTAAGTTTTGGCAATTATGAATAAAGCTGCTTTAAACATTCAGGTGCAGGTTTTTTTGGTGCGTAAGTTTTCAGTTCATGTGGGTAAATAGAACTTGACTGTTGGATTTTTTTTTTTTTTTTTTTTTTTGAGACAGAGTCTCTGTCTGTCTCCCAGGCTGCATCGTCCACCTCCCAGGTTCAAGCGATTCTTGTGCCTCGGCCTCCTCAGTAACTGGGATTACAGGTGTGGGCCAGCCTGGCCAGTTGTTGGACTGTATGGGAAGAGTGTGTTTATCTTTCTAAGAACCTATTCAACTCTCTTCCAAAGTGGCTGCACCGTTTTGCATTCCCACCAACAATAAGCGAGAGTTCCTGTTGCTTCACACTCTCACCAGCATTTGGTGGTGTTGATGTGTTTGGATTGTAGGCATTGTAATGAGTTTGTGGTAGTGTCTGACTGTTTTTAATTTGCAATTTTCTAATGATGTGGCATTGAACATCTTTTTCTGTGTTTTTTGCCATCCGTAGATCTTAATGGGGTCTCTGTTCAGATCTTTTTCCCATTTTGTAAATGGGTTGTTTTCTTATTGTTGAGTTTTAAGAGTTCTTTGTATACAGTCACACGCTGCTTAACAGAGATGTGGTCTGAGAAGTGCATAGTTAGGCCGTTTTGTCGTCGTGAGAACATCACAGAGTGTACTTACACAAACCGAGACGGTACAGCCTATTGCTGCTAGACCACACACCTGAACAGCACAGCACTGAATACTGTAAGCAGTTGTAACACAGTGTAAATATTTTTGTGTCTAAACATACCTAAATGGAGAAAAGGTACAGTAAAAATACGGTATAAAAGATGATACACCTGTACCAGGGTACTTACCATGAATTGGAGCTTGCAGTACTGGAAGTCGCTCTGGGTGAGTGAGTGAGTGAGTGTGAAGGCCTAGGACGTTACTGTCTGCTACTGTGGACTTTATAAACACCGTACACTTAGGCTACACTAAGTATATTTTTAAAAATTTCTTTACTAATAAACCTTAGCTTACCTTTATTTTTATCCTTATAAGCTTTTGCCTATTAACATTTTTACTTTTATTTTATTTTTTAAAGTTTTGTTAAAAATGAAGGCACAAACACACATTAACCTGGGCCTACCCAGGGGCAGGATCATCAGTATCGCTGTCTTCTGCCTCCACTGTCATCACCACAAACACATGAATATGATGTCACTAAGCAGTGGGAGTTTTTCCGCTCTGTTATCTTACGGCACCATCTTTTATGCTGTCCATTGCTGGCTGAAACTGAAGCTATGCGATATGTGACTGTATTGGATACAAGTCCTTTGTCATATACATGTTTTACAAATATTTTCTGCTTAGTGACTTGTCTTTTCATTCTCCTAGCAGTATCTGTTGCAGAGTAGATGTTTTTTATTTTTAGTGAAGTCCACCTTACCAATTTTTTCTTTCACAGATGCTGCTTTTTGGTGAAGTCTAATAATGTGAGTCTACTAACAAATGTCAGTCCTTGTTCTCCAGTATTTTGTTGGCTGTTCTGAGTATTTTAGCTTTCCATATAAACTTTGGAATCAGGTTGTTGATATAAGAAACAGTTTTCTAGGATTTTGATTCGGATATTATTGTTGAATCTGTAGATCATATTGACAAAAACTGGTATCTTAACAGTAGTGAGTCTATCTGTGAATGTAGACTGTCTCTCCATTTATTTAGACCTTTGATTTCTTTCAGAGTTTGAAAGAAAACAGAATTCCTTATATAGGTCTCATACATATTTTGTTTATACTACCTAAGTATTTTTGGAGAGTATATTGTTATATAAATGGTATTTTTTAACTTCAAATTCTTAGGTATCATTGCTAGTATCTATAGACAGTTAACTTATATATTTGATCTTGTAAAATCACTGTACTTGCGTATTAGTTCTAGGAGTCTTTTAATAGATTCTTTTGGATGTTCTACATAGACAGTCTTACTACATGCAATAAAAAGTTTTTCATCTTCCTTTTCAATCGGTGTACTTTTAAAATTTTTGTTCTTGCCTTGTTGCACTAGCCAGGACTTGCAGTGTGATGTTGGATCAGGGTGGTGGTAGAGGTTGTCTGTCATCTTTGCCTTGTTCCCAGCCATGGGCGAGTGTCCAGCCTCCCACCATTAAGTATGCATGAGTTTAGCAATAGGTTTGTTGTAGATGTTCTTTATCAGGTTGAATAAGTTCCCCTCCAAGTTTGCTGAGAAGCTTGTTTTTAATCATGAGTAGGTGTTGGGAATAGGTGTTAGATTTTGTCAGGCTTTTGCTCCATCAATTCATATGATCATATTATTTCTTTAGCCTGTTGATATGGTGGGTTACATTGATTGTGATAACCAAAGTGAGTGACTGAGGCAGATGTCCCAGTCAGTGGCGGCTTATTGGGCCAGCTTGAGGGCGTGCCCAGAAAAAACACAAATTACAGACACATCTGTGGCTGGTTTTTTGGTTCTCAGGAGGTTTAGTGACAGGAATACTTGTATACTTGTGAGGTTTTAGTGCCTGGTAAATGTACATTTTACACAAGATAAGATGAACCTTTGAAGGAAAAGGGAACAGAGGAAGCAGATACCTCAGGGAGGGATGAAGGAACTGATGCAGGATATTTTCTTGACCCCTTCACAGGACTTGCGACAGGGGTGCCCTGTTTACTCGGCCTGCCCCACTCAACCCCTCACGGGAGGGAGCATGTGAGCAAATGAGCGTGGGAACCGGCCAGCCACTTTGGTGCCGCCAGCAGGGGCAAAGTCTGTCCGCTGTGCTCCACCCATCATGGGAGAACGCGCGCACGCGAGTGAGTGCAGGAACCGGCTGCTTTCATGCAAGCTGGAGCAAACTCCGTGCAGGCCCTGTGGCGGCATCCAGGTGGGGGTGCCTGCGACCCCAAGGCCCCAGAGGCCATGATGCAGTGCTGCCTCAGCTCCGCCATCTGCAGACAGCAGCGTTACCCGCTCAGTGGACCCTTTGGCTAGTCGCGTGGGGTGGCTGCCCTCCGCCAGTGAGGGTAAAGAGCCAGAGTGACAGCCTTTGTGGGGACCCGCACTGGCACCTCCTGAATTCTTGTCCAGTGCTCAAGAGGGATGAGGTCATGCAGACGATTGAAGGATGGTGAATATGGAGAATTTTATTGAGTGATGAAAGCCTCTCAGCGGGGCGAGGAGCTGGAAAGGGGCTGAAAAGGGCAGGTTGCTCTCCCCTGAAATTAAGTTGCCTCTCTGCCTCATCCAGCCATCGTCTCTAAGTCAAGGTGCCTCTCGATGTCCAGCTGATTTCACTGACACCCAGCCACTTCTCCGCTCTGTCAGCTGAGTCTGGGGTCTTTATAGGCACAGGATGGGGCCGGGCTGTAGTAGTTTTGGAAAAGACAACAAGACATTGGTAGGTAACAAGACGTTCAGAAAGAACCAGTTAGGAGAGAGCGGGCACACAGGTTTGGAAGTTCTCACTTTGGGCTGTGCGTTTCAGGTTTTTCTGCTTGAACGTGGAGTTTTGCCAGGGACCTGCTCCTGTCTGCCTAGAATTTCTCTGCCTCCTGCCCCTGTCATTGTATCAGAATAATTAGTCTCATCTTGTCTTTATTCTGTACCTGGGAAGATAAGCTAGTAATCGGCATTATCAGTGTGGAGTCTTTTGGAGAGCCAGTTTCTGTTTATCTCCTGGGGAAGAAAGCCTAATGGAGGTTAGTGAGATAGGGGTATATTGAAGGGTGTGTTACTGGTGGAAGGTATCCAAAAGTTAGCAGTGGTGAATTTGTACGGGTCTGCAGCAATCTCGTTTCTTGCCTCCTGAGAAGAAAGCATTTGACTGATGGGCATAAGGAAGAAAAAGAGACTGAGGCAAGTTTCAGAGAAGTAGTGAAAGTTTTTTCAAAAAGGCTTTAGAACAGGAAAGAAAGTATGCTTGGGAAAGACCCAAGCGGGCATGTGAAGGGTAAATGCAGTGTTTAACCGTGATCCTGGGACTTCACAGGCTGACCCACTTCCAGTGTCTTGCACACTTTTCCCATGATTCTCCTTAGGGTGGGCTACCTGCATGTACAGTGCCCTCCTTACACTTGGAAAGTGAGCACGAGCGGTGTGTTTAGGAAGTTGTCTGCACGTCCATCTGAGGCTTTCTTCCCTTTTCCTGTGGGGTGCCCCTGGAAGGTCATACACAGCCATTTTGTCTCTTAATGCGTGCCCGGCTCACTCATCCAACACCTGAGATTTTATTGGAAGCCATTTTTGCTTCTCCCTGGTGCCTGCATTCAATTAACGCTTGAGTGTAACAGGTGTGGACCATCAGGAAATGTCCTCCCTCTGGCCCCTGCTGCCAGTTGATCACGTTTAGAAAGGTAGTGTGATAATTGCTGAACCATCACCAGACATCTCTAGTGGGTGGGAGAGAGCCCTCTCCTGCCCCCACATACCTGTCTAACTACCTGTAACAGGTGTGTGACCTGAACTCAGCTTCCAAGGTTTCGCCAGGGTCCGCTTGGCCAAGAGGAGGTCCATTATTCTCAGTTGATTCTTAAATGTTGAACTACCTTTGCATATCTGGATTAAATCAAGGTGTATGATTGTTTTTAGACATTGTTGGATTTGACTTGCTAATATTTTGTTGAGAATTTTTACTTTCTATGTTTATAAGAGGTATTAGTCTGTAGTTTTCCTTTCTTGGATTATATGTAGCTGGTTTTGGTATTAGGGCACTTTTGGCCTCATGGAATGAGTTAGTCTTCTCTGCCTGTGTTTTCTGAATTGTATGATGTTTTCCTTAAATGTTTGGTAGAATTCACTAGTCAAATAATCTGAGCCTGGGTTTTTTTTTTCTTTTGGAAAGGTTATTAATTTTTGATTCCATTTCTTTAATGAATAATGAATATAAGATTATTAAAGTCTTTTGTTTCTCCTTGTGTGGGTTTTGGCAATTTGTCTTTTTGAGGACTTGGTCTATTTCATCTAACTTATCAAATTTGTGGGTGTCAACCTGAAATAAGCTGAAGCAAAATTATTGTAAGTAGAGAGTTTATTTGGGCAGAGCCTGAGGATTGCAACCCAGGAGCATAGACTCAAGTTGCCCTGAATACACACACTTCCTAGCAGCAGTTATAAGTAAGTGGATTTTTAAAGGCCAAATGGTGGGGGACAAGGAATGAACTAATAAAGAGTTGCTTGTCAGGAGTTCTCACTGGTTTCCAGACGTAGCATTGAGTTATTGGCTATATGTTGTGAAGCTATAGATTGTGAATTATAGCATTATTAGGTTAATTCGTAGCTACTTACGGCAATAACAAGCAGTTTCAAGAGGTGAATACACAACTCAGAGGAGGTGGGTTGGTGAGGGGAGGTATGGCGTGATTTCGGTCTCATTTTAATGTCTCTTTGGGCCTGGTAGTTAAAAATACTTGCATTCCTCAGATAAGATCTTTTCTCACAGTCATCGAGTTAAAGTTATTCATAGTATTCCTGTATTACTTTGTCAGTATCTGTGGGATCAGTTATGACTCCTTTCATTTCTAATATTGGTCATTTGTTTTCTCTCTTAGTTATCTTGGCTAGAGATTTATCAGTTTTATTCCTTTTTTTTCCAAAGAACTAGGTTTTGGTTTTGTTGATTATTTTTTTGTTTTCTTTTCCTCATGTTCGTTGCTTTCTGCTCTGATTTTTATTATTTCTTTCTGCTTGCTCCTCTTTTCTAGTTTCTTAAGGAGGTAACTTAGCTTATTGAGTATAGATCTTTTCTAATATGTGCATTCTTCCTGTAAGCTGTTGATGAAAGAGTCAAACTCTGTGAAATGTTTAAGGAGGTTTATTTTGAACCAAATATGAGTGACCAAGGTCTGAGACAGTCTCAGGAGGTTCTGGGAACACGTGCCGAAGGTGACTGGGCTACAGCTTGGCTTAAACGTTTTAGGAGGCGTAAGACATCAATCAGTATAGGTCGGGTGTACATATACATTGGTTCCATGTGGAAAAGCAGGACAGTTCAGAGTGGGGACATACGGGTCATAACTGGATCAAAAGAGTTTCTGATTGGCAATTGGTTGGAAGAGTTATTATCTAAAGACCTGGAATCAATAGAAAAGAGTGTCTGAATTAAGATAAGGGGTTGTAGATACCAAGGTTCTTAATGCTTAGATGAAGTCTCAAAGGTGGCTGCCCTTAGAGACAATAGATGGCAGGTGTTTCTGGTTCAGACCTTTAAAAGGTGCTAGACTCTCAGTTAACCACTTCAGGATTGAGAAGACCTGGAAGCGGGGTTCTGATTATGTTTAATAGAGTCTTTACAAATACAGTTTTTCTCCACCAAAAAAAAAAAAAAAAAAAAAAGGCTTTGCAGGATCATTTCTAAATAGGGCAAAGAAGCATGTTTTGGGGTAAAATATTTTGATTTCCTTCTTTATTTGTCATGTGATGTTATGCCAGAGTCCAGTTGGAAAGCAGCCATTTATATAGGGTTAAATAAAACCCCTCTGATGAAATTTCATGGTTTGCAGGGTGTGACTCCCCAGACCTGTTAGACAGGAATTTGGGCAAGAGGGAAAAGGTCAAAGTTTAGTCTTCAAAGCTCTGCTTTGCTGTATCCCACAGATTTTGTTAAGTTGTATTTTTGTTTTCAATTACTTCAAAGTATTTTTAAATTTCTTTTTAGAAGTTTGAAGATTTTTTTTTTTAGAAGTATGTTGTTTAATTTTCCACATAATTGGGGTTGGGGCGAGTTCCCAGCTATCTTTATGTTAATGGTTTCTAGTATACTTCTGTTGCAGTTTGAGAACATAACTTTGCATGATTTTCATTTTTTAGAATTTGTTACAGTACATTTGATGGCCCAGCATGGGGTCTGCTTATAGAATGTTCCATGTGAACTTGAGGGGAATGTATATTCTGCTGTTGTGAAATGTAGTATTATGTAAATGTCAGTTAGATAAAATTGATTAACATTGTTGTTTAGTTTAACTCTGTCCTTACAGACGTTCTGCCTGCTGGGTTTATCAAGGTTGTGGACCGGAGTATTGATGTCTCTAAGTGGATTTCTTTCTTCCTTTCTGTTCTGTCAGTTTTCACCTCATTTCTTTTGATCCTCTCTTGTTAGGTATATGCATGTTTAGGATTGTTGTGGCTTCTTTTCATTATTGTTATTATACAGTGCTCCTCTTTAACTCTGATAATCAAAGAATGTTTGCAGTCTGCTTTGTCTGAAATTAGTCCCCAGTATCACTTTTTTTTTCTTTTTTTTTGAGACGAGTCTTACTCTGTTGTCCATGCTGGAGTGCAGTAGTGCGATCTCGGCTCACTGCAGCCTCTGTCTCCGGGGTTCAAGTGATTCTCCTGCCTCAGCCTCCCAAGTAGCTGGGATTACAGGCGTGCACCGCCATGCCCGACTAATTTTTTTTGTATTTTTCACCATATTGGCCAGACTGGTCTCGAACTCCTCACCAGGTGATGTGCCCACCTCGGCATTCCAAAAAGTACTGAGATTACAGGCATGAGCCACCCCTCCTGGCCCAGTATCGCTTTTTAAAAGACTTCTTGGGGGCCTATTTATTTTGCAAGATTTGTAGTTTCCCTTATCAACTCATTTGTACTGTTGTCGGATTATCTGTGAGAGTCTGTTAGGCGCTGATGTTAATTTTTCATTAGGGAGGGATGAGTCAGGGGATTAATTTTTATTGGTGGATAATTACTAACGAATGTTTTTGTACGATGACAGTTTTTATTTTGCCAGTCAACTTTGTACACCAGATAAAGAATATTCATGTAAGATGGAGTATTTGTATTTATTGGAGTGCTAATTTATTGGGGTGCTAATTCAGATCTCACTGTTATTTAGGATATAGTTAAATTGTCTGTTCTCAACACGTTAGAAGTAGAAGGTAGAGCTGGTGTTGGGAGTGGGAAGGCTTGTGTGGCACCACCTGATGTTGAAGGAAGGGGACTGATTGACTGTATGGCAGTGGCTACTGTAGTTACATTTGCCACTGGGAAAACCTTTGTCTAGAGAGGCTAAGTAATTATCTGGAAGTGTCTATGATTCTTTTTTTAAAAAAAAAAAAAAAAAAGACTTGCAGTGTTGCTGTATCGTCCAGGCTGGAGTGAAGTAGCTGTTCGGAAATGCACTATAGCCTCAAATACCTGGACTCCAGTGTCCTCCCATCTCAGCCTCCCGAGTAGCTGGAACCACAAGCCCAAGCCACTGTGTCTGTTTGTCTTGTAAATCTTAGTTCTGTGCCGATGCCGGATCAAATAGTGAGACGTCACCGTACACTTTTTTCTCTTCCCCCGTTGATATGGGGTGGGGAAGAAAATAAATACCAGGCTATCTCTTCTTGCCATTCAATAGCATAAGTGATTTATAACTTGATAACAGTCTGAAGGCATTATAGTGTAAATAATGCTATATCAACTGTTCATCAGATCTCAACATTTGTAATAATAAATAACACTTATGATGCTCATTAGTTTACAAAAGTGTCTTTACATCAGAAATTTTGTGTAGTTCCTGGTAACAATCCTGTAAGTAATCTTCATTTTAGTAGTGGACCTGGGCTTGGAGTCTGAAAGGGAATTATGTGGAATTGTATCCCCAAAGCATCAGAACCCAGATCTTATTTTTTCCCCACACTGTACTACACTGTTTCTATAGAATAAGAGGCCTCAAAACATTATTCCCCATGGTGTCAGCTGGACTAGTTTACCGTATCATATTTAAATGGTGTGTTTTATGAGATTTTTATTTTATTTTATTTTTGAAACGGAGTCTTACTCTGTTGCCCAGGCTGGAGTACAGTGTCACGATCTCAGCTCACTGCAGTCTCCACCTCCTGGGTTCAAGCAATTCTCCTGCCTCAGCCTCCTGAGTAGCTGGGATTACAGGCGCGTGCCACTGTACCCGGCTAATTTTTGTATTTTTAGTAGAGACGGGGTTTTGCCGTGTTGGCCAGGCTGATCTCGAACTCCTGACCTCAAGCAATCCACCTGCCTCGGATTCCCAAAGTGCTGGGATTACAGGCGTGAGCCACCGCACCTGGCTTATTTTATTTTATTTTTCTGAGATGGAGTCTTGCTCTGTCATCCAGGTTGGAGGGCAATGGTGCAATCTCAGATCACTGCACCCTCTGCTTCCTGGGTTCAAGTGATTCTTCTGCCTTGGCCTCCTGAGTAGCTGGGATTACAGGTGCCCACCACCACACCTGGCTAATTTTTGTATTTTTAGTGGAGATGGGGTTTTGCCTTGTTGGCCAGGCTGGTCTCGGAACTCATGATCTCAGTTGATCCACCCACCTTGGCCTCCCAAAGTGCTGTGGTTACAGGTGTGAGCAACCGCACCTGGCCTTTATGAGATTTAAAAATTACACTGTGCTTAAACTGTATACCCTAACATCAGTTTTTGTGGAGTATGTAGCAGTGTCTCTTTTTACTTCCTGATGGTTAATGATTGATTTTCAAATGAATTGATTTAAAATGGAAGCCTCAGTATTACCTAATTTTTTAAAACAATTGTCTTTATAGAAGCTGAAACCTATCAACACTCTTCAAAATGCAGTGGAGTGTACCACGGACTGTATCTCGGCTGGCACGCAGGACATGCTTGGAGCCACACAACGCTGGTCTTTTTGGACGCTGTCAAAATGTAAAGGGACCTTTACTTTTGTGCAATGCTGAATCCAAAGTGGTTTTGCTACAAGGCCCTCAAAAACAATGGTTGAATTTATCTGCTGCCCAGTGTGTTGCAAAGGAAAGGAGGCCATTGGATGCTCCTTCACCCCAACCAGGAGTCCTTCGCCACAAGCAAGGGAAGCAACATGTTTCATTCAAGAGGGTTTTTTCATCCAGTGCCACAGCTCAGGGAACTCCAGAAAAAAAGGAAGAGCCTGATCCTTTGCAAGACAAATCTATTAGTCTTTATCAACGATTCAAGAAGACATTTAGACAGTATGGAAAAGTTCTGATTCCAGTGCATCTAATAACTTCTGGTGTTTGGTTTGGAACATTTTATTATGCGGCCTTGAAGTAAGTTTTTGCTTAGTCGAATGTCTTCCCCTGTCTTACTAGAATATGAATCTTTTTAATTGTACTAATGATAGCTTTAGATTTTTAAATGCTTTAATGTGTTTCATCCATAGAGGATAATTGGTTTTCATAGCTTTTTTCACATTTTAATAATAATAGCTAGTATTTGCTTCCTGTTTGGAGCAAGCATCTGGTGTAATTTTTAACTGTTTCATCTTATTTAATCGTCCCAGCAACCATATAAAGCAAGTTACACAATTACACCCATTTTATGAATGAAAAAACAGATTATTAGGCAAGGAGAGTAAAAATAGTTCAGCTTTTCCCAAAATAACTCAGCTGTTAAGAAGTGGTGCCTGGACTAAAAACCCAATTAGGTGTGTCTGATCTCAAAGCATACACTCTCCTATATGCAGATCTCATCCTGGCATTCAGGAGAGCACAGACATAAAATAAAATTTCAGAAATTTGGCAGCACCATGACTCCATAAT
This sequence comes from Theropithecus gelada, assembly GCF_003255815.1. Taxonomy (NCBI): domain Eukaryota; kingdom Metazoa; phylum Chordata; class Mammalia; order Primates; family Cercopithecidae; genus Theropithecus; species Theropithecus gelada. Next base: position 169,171 of record NC_037686.1, read on the forward strand.
TATATATTTCTTAGAATGTTCATAAATATGAAAAGATATCTGTTTTGCCATATGTGTGGTTTTGGTGGGAAATTTGCAAGATTTTCCCAAAGCCCGGCTCATCTGTTTGCATTGACATGACTCAAGTCCAGTAAGTGTCAAGGAAAGGTCTTATGTTCTGATCAGAAGTGAATCTGGGAGGTCTAGCCTCCCAGTGTTTTGAAACATACAATTTTAAGTGCATCTGTCTTGTTAATACTGTGCCTTCCCCTTACTTAATAAGGTAAGTTATTTGCTTCCCACTGCGTTAGGCGCAGGAGGACCAGTGATTCCCCATTTCTGCCGCTAGTCGACCGAGTGGCCGTTCCTCTGTGTCTGGGCCTGGTGTGCAGGAAGGACTTGGGCACTTCAGTAAACTCTCCTAATGGGTTGAGAATTACTTTATACTTTCCAGAGTTGAGTGGTTTTCAGTGCTTGATTATATTTAACGGCTTGATACCAAGACATTAACAAATTATGGTTAGTGTTGTACATAAAGCTCACTCCTTAGAAGCAGCCTATTGCAGACTAAGCTGTAAGTAGCTCTTCCAGGGTGATGGAATAGAAACTACTTATTTTTGGGAACACAGGATCACATAAGTTTCTTGACAAAATTTCTAAAAGGATTTTTTTTCACCTTGTGTAATTGATGCTGTTCTGTTTCACTTTGTATCTTTACATTATGTTCCTGTTATTTAATTATGTCCTTCTTTGTTGCATATCATTTTCTTTAAGAATTGTATCTTTACTTGCAGAAGATTCTTTAGGTGTATATTGTATGGAAGTGTTTCTTGGTTTATTAATGACATTTTTGGACATGTTTAATATTTATAGAAGTCTTCAAAACTGCCCTTGGTTTTTTCACAGAACATAAAGTTACCATTTTGATCAAAAGTTACTGTAGGCATTCAGCCCTGTTGTGTAATGAATGGATTTCTACGTATTAACTTTTCTTTTTTGAGTCATGGAGGATTTTGTGATTCAGTCTGTGAACGATGACATGAAAAGTGCTTCTTTCTTTGGCCTCGTCAGGTTGCCATGTAAGGCAAGGCATTCAGCCTCCTGGCTGGCCTGAGAGGGAGAAATTCAAGCTTTTAATTAATTGAATATGAGATTCTCATTTAGGTTGTTAAGAATAATATTTTTGTTCTTTTACTTTTCCTTATTCTTTTTGGCAAAAGTTCTGTAACTGAAAAAGTAGACCCAGAATGATCTAGTGATCTTAATAACGCTCAAGATTTCTTCAGTGCTGTGTGGCACCTAAAGCAGTTGTGGGTGATGCTCTGCCATCCCCTGTAAAATGCAACTTTGTTAGTTTTATTTTCCCCCCTCTTTTTTTGCAAAATGCTTATATGTAAACATGGTGGTACAACTGTCAACTTTAAAATAATACCCTTCCCCATTACGCCTTGCTTTGGGGCTGTTAGCATAGGAATCTGGTTGCCAGACCACCACTACTGCCTGCCACGACCACTGTGTCAACTCTGTCATAGCATCACGGAGAGAATTTAAAATGGACAGGTCCTTGAGGTTTTTATTAGCTCCTTCAAAATGTGAAAGACGATTTGTTCTAAATGAAGATCTTAATCACAAGTAATGCTTAAAAAATCAGACTAATGGATGAAAGAAAAAGGAATTAGAATATTTTCACTGTAGGATGATTGTATTGTAAAAATTGAAGTTGATTATACTAAATACAGATTGTCAGTTCACCTGACAAGAGGCTAGTTATATTTTAGTGTTGTTCGTTTGTTTGTTTTAGCTGAAAAAAGTTCTGTGTTATTTGCTTGTTGCCTATTACTATTAAAAGAAAGGGAGAAAAATAGTTTGTAGCTGGAAAGACGGGCATTTGACATCATGCCTCATTACTGACCAGTGTTTGTCTTAGTTACTCTGACAGGTCACGTTACTGCCTTTCTAGGACTGTAGAGCAAAATGTCATTCTATATTTAGTTAACAGAGTGATGAAGTTCTCAGGCTTTTGAAATTCTTTATTTCAGGGAGTTCTAAATTGTGCATGCTAATAGATTTTATTTTAAAGTGAGCTTTGTTGCCACTCCTCTCTGGCAAAGCCTTGCAGAGATCTGATGTCTTCTGTTCAGAAGTGCTTTAGTTTGGTCAAATGTGGCTCAGCAGTGGTGGTGTGGTTCCTGCATTTAGATGCCTTGTGTTTGAGACCTCGAGTTCCTAAAGTTACAGACCTACTCTGAGGCAAAACCCTGATTACTTCCACTGCATTGTGTCCAGACGGCAAATGTGCTTTTGTCCTTGTGTGTTTCTTCCTCTGTGGAAACAGTTGTAAAGCTGGCAGTTTGTGAAGCACAGATTCCTGGCTGGCTGTGGGCAGTTCAGAGTAGAAAGTGACAAACAATAGATGTTTCTGTTTGAATCAGACCCTCATTAATACTTCACATTCAGTACTTCCAGGGGAAATGAAAGTTATTTTTAAGAAAAGTCAAGTCAACAGAAATAAGTGGGGCCGGGTGCAGTGGCTCTCGCCTGTAGTCCCAACACTTTGGGAGGCTGAGGTGGGTGGATCACCTGAGGTCGGGAGTTCGAGACCAGCCTGACCAACATGGAGAAACCCCATGTCTACTAAAAATACAAAAATTAGCCGGGCATGGTGGTGCATTACACTACAGGATTACAGAGCCTGTAATCTTAGCTACTCAGGAGGCTGAGGCAGGAGAATCACTTGAACCCAGGAGGTGGAGGTTGCCGTGAGCCGAGATCATGCTATTGCAGGCCAGCCCAGAGCAAAACTCCATCTTAAAAAAAAAAAAAGCCGGGCGCGGTGGCTCAAGCCTGTAATCCCAGCACTTTGGGAGGCCGAGACGGGCGGATCACGAGGTCAGGAGATCGAGACCATCCTGGCGAACACGGTGAAACCCCGTCTCTACTAAAAAATACAAAAAACTAGCCGGGCGAGGCGGCGGGCGCCTGTACTCCCAGCTACTCGGGAGGCTGAGGCAGGAGAATGGCGTAAACCCGGGAGGCGGAGCTTGCAGTGAGCTGAGATCTGGCCACTGCACTCCAGCCCGGGCGACAGAGCCAGACTCCATCTCAAAAAAAAAAAAAAAAAAAAAGTGGACCTAGGTGCTTGCTTTTTCTGACAGAGGACACAAGCCAGTGACGATGCAGCTTGTTCCTGGAGTCTCAGTCCATTGTTGTATGATCTTTTATTTTTTAATTTTTTTATAGAGACAAGTGTTGACAGTGTTGACACCGCGCCTGCCCTAAACCTTATGTTAATGAGATTTAGTTGTTATCTAGAAAGAGATTTGAAAAAGAATTGAAACTGAAGATAGAAGAAAGAATGAAGGTAGAAGAAATGAGATTGGACTCATGGTTTATTTTTTAATTTGTCTGTTTAAAGTTTCCTTACATTGTTCTGTTTTCCTCTGACTTCTGATGATAAGTAATTCTAATAGTCCTTTCTTGAGGATGATCAGCTGTATCTGCTGAGGGTGCTCCCTGACTGCTTAATATTATGATAAAGTCACAGAGTGGGGCATCTTTTCCCTAGTTAATATTAAAAATATTCAGAATTTACCATTACCGTAATCACAATAGATCTAGGCAATGCTCTTTCTTAATGTCATAGGGAAAGCTGCTTTTACAGTGGAGGTCTACGGGCCCTGCCTTCACCAAGAGGCAAACTCAGTAATGCTAATAAGGGAGGAGACCACCCCTCATATTGTCTTATGCCCAATTTCTGCCTCCAAAGAAAGAAGTAAAGACTAAAAGACAGAAATGAAATCCACAGGCAGACAGCCCGGCCCCACACCCTGGGCCTCGTAGTTAAAGATCGACCCCTGACCTAATCGGTTATGTTATCTACAGATTATAGACACTGTATGGAAAAGCACTGGGAAAATCCCTGTCCTGTTCTGTTCCGTTGTGATTACCAGTGCCTGTGGACCCCCTTAGAGTTTTAAGCTCTTAAGAGGCACAGGAATTGCTCACTCGGGGAGCTCAGTTTTTGAGACAGGAGGCTTGCCGATGCCCGTGGCCGAATAAAGCCCTTCCTTCTTTAACTCGGTGTCTGAGGGATTTTGTCTGTGGCTCGTCCTGCTACATTTTGTGGTTCCCTGACCAGGAAGCGAGGTGATTAACGGAGGGTTGAGGCAACCCCCTTAGAATCCCCTTAGGCGGCTTAGGCCTGCCCTGTGGAGCATCCCTGCGGGGGACTCTGGCCAGCTTGAGCGCCGCAGATCCTGAGAGTGCTCCCTGGTAGGCAGTTGCCCCAGTGGACCGCCTCGCCAGAACAGCACATGGCAGGCACCTGCGGAGGATCCCCCTGTGGAGGATCAGCGCAGTGGCTGAACACCGGGAAGGAACTGGCACTTGGAGTCTGGACGTCTGAAAGTTGGTAAGACTGGTCTTTGAAACTTGCCCACTCCATTTGAGTGGAAATGTGGCCTGATCACCCATGGCTTGCCTGTACTGGCACTTTGGTTTTTGTTTTTGACTTGACTTGGATTGCTCGATACTTTGATTTTGGTTTTGAGCTGGCTTGGATTTCTTGATACTCTGATTTTGGTTTTGATTCTGGTTTGGTGTAAACCATAGAAGTGTGTGTGTGCCCTTTTTGCCCGTTCTTTGTTTTGTGGTGTGTGTGTGTGTTGTCTCGAGGAAGCATGGGTCAGGCACAGAGTAAGCCCACTCTGCTAGGAACTATGTTGAAAAATTTCAAGAAAGGATTTAAGGGAGATTATGGTGTTACTGTGACACCAGGAAAACTTACAACTTTGTGTGAAATAGGCTGGCCAGCATTAGAGGTAGGTTGGCCATCAGATGGAAGCCTGGACAGGTCCCTTGTTTCAAAGGTATGGCACAAGGCAACCTGTAAGCCAGAGCACCCAGACCAGTTCCCATACATAGACACTTGGTTAGAGCTGGTTTTAGATGCCCCCCACCCCCACTCTCCACAGTGGTTGAGAGAACAGCAGCATAAGTGGCTGGCAGAGGCAAGGAAAGACCAGCAGAGAGAGAGAGAGAGAGAGAGGAAGGAGACAGAGAGGAAAAGAGGCAAAGAGAGAGAGAAAGAGACAGAGAGACAAAGAGGGAGTCAAGGAGAAAGAGAGAGGAAGAGACAGAGGCAAAAGGAAAGTCAAAAAGAGAGAGAGAGAAAGTCAAAGAAAGAAAGAGAAATATACAAGTAGTTAAAAAAATAAAAAAGGGATGATTTAACATTAACTACTGAAAATTCCCTTAACCCAGAAGTTTTCCTAACAGGGCATCTAAATCTTAATTACCATGCAAAGGTCCGACCAGACCTAGGAGGAACTCCTTTCAGGACAGGATGAGCGATGGTTCCTCCCGGGTAATTGAAGGAAAAAAAAAAAAAAGCCATCACTACTGAGTTAATTTGGACAAAATAAGGTCTTATTAATAGCAAAGGATAATTAAAATCCCTAACTTACAAGGTTTTCAACAAAAGTAAAGTTTGCTAAAAGTTAACAGTGTGACATATATTATAGTAACACTTTTTTTTTTTTTTTTTTTTCCACCCTCACTTTTATTGAGTAGATAGTTACAGTAGTGTTCTCAAGCCGGCTCACACCCATGCGGTCAGCTGGGGCCTAGGGTGGCTCTTTGCAAAGCTGAGGGGCGAGCTAAGGAAGCCAGGCAGGTCAGGGGCTCTTTCGGCCTTCTCAAGCCTCCACCTGAGTGCTCGTCAATGCTAGTCTCCCTGGTATGACTGGGGACACCATCAGAGAAACATCTAATAGCGCACATCTGGGCACCCACACTCTGCTTCGGCTGCATCCTCCCACCCCAAATTCAACTCTTGACCCAATACAAAAGACTTTTTAAACCAGGATTTCTTCTTGCAGGAAAGCTCACGTGGAAACACGGGGAGGTGGCAGGGAGGGGCGAAAAGGACTCTGGCAAGCAGATCCACTTGTCTGGGTCCCTGCAGTAAAGAACCAAGATCCAGGTACCTCGGCCTGGAAGAAACCGTGCACTGCAGGTCTTCCCTTCTCTCGAAACTAACAGCAAGGAACAGAAGTCAATTGAAACCCCGGTCATCCTACCCACCTTCTGGCAGTCTCTGGATAATGATCTAAGGAAATAAGTTTACATTTATAATTAGAGGATAATTTGGAGGATTGGCACTATTTACAAGGTCCACCCTGCAAAGATCAGGGAAGGAGAGAGACTGCTGGGCACAGAATGGAAACAGGTTGGGGAGTTCCTAATCTCTTTTCACCATTGCCTTTGTTGTTCCCACCCTTCAGCTCCTGGGAGGGACAGCAGAGGAATCAGATACTCTTGGGGAACACAGGGTCCCAGCAGTGGCTAGGGTGTGATTGCTACCTTTGCATAATCAGGCAGCAGAGAGCTAAGAGGAGCAGAACAGTCCCTGCCTGCTGTCCTCACTCAGAGGCTTGGGGTGCACTGAGCCTCGGACTGCTCAGCCACAGGAGTGCCCAGGACGGTGGACAGCTTGGGCACAAGGGCAAGGGCAGGGCTCTACTGTAGCTCAGGAAGAAACTGGGACCAGTTGATGTTGTCAGGGCCCAGTGGGTCCTCCTCCAGGCCAGGAAAGCTGATGTCCAGCAGGATCTTGCTGAGGCTATCATTCATTGTGTCCAGAACCAGGCCTTCTGTCAGAGAACGATTGGCTGCGAGGCCAGAAACCTGTGGCTCCGGGGAGCCTGGCTTGGGGACTTCTATATCTGAGGGAGAAGAGTTGCCAAAGGGGACGGGGGCGAGGTCTAAGGGTTCTGAACTGAGGAGCCTTTGCGGTGATTCAAAGGGGGGAACGCTTTTCAGTGGAGTGGTGCTGAGATCCATCAGCCCCAGGGGGTCAGGCAAGGGGCCAGAGGCGCCCTGGGGGGTTTGTACTGGGCTGAAATCCAGCCCCCCTACTTTGGCTGGGGGCGTGAGCCTCCAGGATTCAGGCGTTCTGGGGAGGACAGATTTGCTCGGGGTGGAGGAGATGGGCAGCGTTTCCTTAATGGGTGTCTTAAAAGGTCCTCCCTCTTCCTGGGGGTAGCTGAGCTGGGGGGCAGGCTCAGAGGAGTCTGCCGGGAACGGGAGTTCTGCGGCCCAGCGGGAAGTACTGGGCCCCTCTGAGAAGAGCAGCTCCGGCTCAGCCACGCAGGGAGGCAGTAGATGCTGTTTCCTCCGAGACCGGCTCCTCTCCCTCCTCTCCCTGTGTTGGATCACAAGCATTTCCGAGACACACCGGGTTGGCGACCTAAGCCCACCGTAGGACTTCTTGGGTCTTGGGGTGGGAGACTGGGGTGAATCCTCCCAGGAGTGAGATGATTCCTCTTTGAAGGACGGGGCCGGGGAGGGCCACTCTTCCAAGGGGGGGCTCTCCACTTTGATGGGTCTCGCTAAGTGCAGCATTTCCTCCCCGGGCTGGATTTGTTCCTCCTTGATAGACTGAACTGGAAGCAAAGGACACAGCCCTTCTCCACACAGCAGTTTCTCCTCTTTCCCTGGCCCTGCAGAAGGAAGAGGAGCTGTCCCCTCCTCAGCTAGCAGTACCTTGGGGGCAATGCGGACTCGCTTGCTATGGCGGGCAAGCTCTGAGCTCATGAGGGAAGCCGCCAGGGGTAATGGCACCTTCACCGAGGGCTGCAACACCAGTGACTGGTTCACCGGGAATTGGATAGGCACCAGGTATGAGCTGACCCGTGGTAACAGTGGCTTCATCTTTCGCCGTGCGCCCAGCGGGAGTTCGGTTTTGATGGTCATGTTCCGGCGGAGCTCTGGATTCGGTCGTTTCTGCTGCTTAAACACCTGGTCCAATGTCAAGTAGCGGTTGGCACTGGGGTGAATGGTCCAGAAGGAGACCTTGCCATTGGCAGATGTCTCCCGGACAAACATGTCATGCAGGGAAAGGTTGTGGCGGATGGAGTTCTTCCAGCCTGGCTTGGCAATGTGCTTAAAATAGGGAAAGTGGTCCTCTATCCAAGTATAGATGTCTTTCAAGGTCATGCGCTTCCTCTCAGTGCTGTTGATGGCGAATTGTATCATGGCCATGTAAGAGAAGGGTGGCCGCTCAGACACAGAGTTCTGCCAGGACGTTGATGGTCTCGAAGGTTCCTCAACCTTAACCTGTCTCTGCTCCAGGTGACAATTCTCCTTCTCCTCCATCTCTTGCTTGATGCTGCAGGAGCCCAGTCCATCAGAACTCATCTTTCGGAGCCACTGGATGTTGGATAGGCTCTTGTTGATAGTGCAGCCTGCTGCCTCACCATCTGCACAGGTCTCCCGTTTCTGCTCGCAAAGGGCTCCAGGTGGTCTAGGAAGATTCCCATCCCTAGCTGCAGGTTGTGGTCCCAAGGTCTCCAGGGTCATTTCTGTCCTTTTGGCATCATAGCTGGTTTGGGTTTGAGGCTGGAGTCCTGGAGGCTGAGTTGGGGCTCCCCCACAACTGATGAGGATGAATTTGTTGGGCCCACTACTGCCGCTCTCTTTTCCCTTGGCAGTCAGTGCGGTGATGATGCTGTGGATGTCGGCATTGTTGGGGATAGCCACCACTTGGGTGTTGGACATGGTGGGGTGGTTAATAATCTTGATCCCAGCTGGAAACTTGCAAGTGTTGGACTCTGCCACTTCCTTGGAGGCCTCTGCTTGGTTAGGCTCCTGTTGGGCAGGGGATCTCTTGGGTTCCTCCTCTGATGTTTCACTTGGGGCATTTTGAACAGGAAGGGGCAGCCTCCGTCTTTTGAGAATCAATGGCCGACGGGGGCTGGTTTTCATTATGAATCTGCGTTTTCACTCTCCATTGAGAATCACAAGTGTCGACCCTCCAGACTGCAGTCGCCGCCGCCGTTGGGCCGTGGCTCCAAAGGCGGGCTCCGGGCTCCTCCAACCTGCGGGCCGAGCCAGGGCCCCCGGACGGGGGCTCGCGCCGGACCGGCCGGGTCCCCGGCGGTGCGGGCCGGGTGGGAACCCCCTATAGTAACTTTTGATCTTGTGGCCTTAGACAGTCTAGTCCACAGACATAAAGAGTTCGCTTTGGAAAAGAATGGTTACCATCTTCAAAAAAAAAAAAGCGGGGGGGCAGAGTTTATGTAAAAAGAGTATTATATAGTAAATTCTTGTCCTGAAATGAATTAACTGGTTGTTTAAACAAAGAAATGTTTGTATTAAGTCAGAAAGTTGAGGCATTTCAAAGAATTGTCTGCGAAAGTCGTGAAAGAGAAAAATGTTAAAAAAGAAATTTATGCAAGAAATGTTGTATAATTTAAAAGTAACTAGGCCTCCTTAATATACAACTATTGAAAAAAAAAACAAACCAGTTGATGTGCAAGGTGTATAAGGAAAGTAAAATATACTTTTGATAAAAGGATTATAAGGAAGTATAAAAATGTGTATTTTTACCTACATTAAAAGGTTAAAAAATTATTGTTTTGAAGGTTTAAGCAAGTTTTAAAACTTTAATTGTAAAGAAAATTCTGTGTGTAAACATACTAGCTAAAGTTAAAGGGGTGTTATCAGTTTTTCTGTGAACTGGACATTAAAGTAAAAACACAACGAGTTTTTCTTAAAGCACTAACCTGCTCTTTAACAAAAATTATAAAAGGTTAAAAAGAGTCTATAAAAATCTTACCTTATGGTCTGACATTAAAAAATTGACTAAATATGTATAGAAAGTTTTATTAAAACTAAGTTTAACATTAATAACACACTCATATAAAGGTGAAATTTAGCTTATCTGGTATAAAAATAATACAGGAAGCATTGTCAAATATAAAATGGTGTTTGGCTTCTTTGGTCCAAAAACTAATAAAAATAGGTGCTAAAGGAAATTTCTCCGTAGAAAGGCACCAAGGACTATAAAGTCCACTGCTGATGTCCCCACATTTAAAACAAAAGATCAATTTCTTAGAAATTACATACTTGGTTTATCTTCTACTTTCCCTTCTCTCCAAAGAAAAGTCTGTTAGCACAGGTACCACCCCTAGAGTTTCCGGTAAACCAGCAGCAGCCTGAAGATCACGTTCTCATCAAAGGGTGAAAAGAAAGGAAACTCAAGCCAGCCTAGGAAGGACCCTACCTTGTGCTGCTAACCACCAAGACTGCTGTTCATACAGTGAAAAAAGGACGGACTGATCACAACTGAGTCAAGAAAGTACCACCCCCTCCAGAATCATGGGCCACAGTCCCAGGGGAAAACCCTACCAAACTAAAGCTAAGAAAAATTTAACTCTTTCGTCTATTCTATTACTCTTTCTTCTTTCCTCGCTCTATTGCCGACCGTCTAGTTATTAACATAACCAAGTCAATTTCGCCTCAAAGTATTGCATTTAATGCTTGCCTTGTTACACCCTGTGGGAACTGGCCAAGTCAAAGACAGCTCTCTGCTTCAGAAAAGTACCTCTGTCCCTCCTGACTGTCCTCAGACTGGGCATTAGTAAATTAGGACCATTTAATCTGGGGAAGTTTCAATAAAGACTCCAGTGTTAACCGGGAGTCTCGCTCCCCAGTGTAGAGCTTTTATGCCGTAGTTGGTCCAGCATTCTGTGGACCACTAAAGAGCAAGGATGGACGGCCCCAACTGGGTTTTGTAATTTCCTGAAATCATACATTCATTTTACTAGAGGATCATAGAAGTTAAAGACTTAAAACAAATGTTGGCAATTAAGACAGGACACCAAGATGGAAATGCCTGATTGGGATGGATCCCATATTCCATCCGCACGTGAGACAAAAGCAGTTGTTATGCATGTGCACGTGGCAGGCCAGAGGCCCAGATTGTCCCCCTTCCACGAAGGTGGCCCTCCAGTCGACCAGGCATGGGCTGCATGGTAGCTCTTTTCCAGGATTCTACAGCCTGAAGTGGTAAGTCGTGCCAAGCTCTCTCTGCTATATCCCAAAGTCCAGCACCCTGCGGGTCAGCCAGCCTCCGTCTCCCAACACTAAGTTCACTTCGGTTCTCTCGTGACAGGGAGGAAACTTAGCGTTCCTTGGAGACCTGAAGGGATGCAGTGAGGTTCAGAATTTTGAAGGGCTTATCAATCAGTCAGCCCTTGTTCGTCCCCAAGCGGATGTGTGGTGGTATCGTGGTGGACCTTTACTGGGCACTCTGCCGAATAACTGGAGTGGCACTTGTACTTTAGTCCAGTCGGCTCTCCCTTTCACCCTGGCATTTCATCAACCAGAGGGAGGAAAAATAAGACATTGTAAAGTGAGAGAAGCCCCTAATGGGTCTTTTGACTCTCACGTCTATTTAGACATAATTGGAGTTCCACGGGGAATACCAGATGAAATTAAAGCTTGAAATCAAATAGCTGTAGGATTTGAGTCAATATTTTGGTGGGTGACAGTTAATAAAAATGTAAATTGGATAAACTGCATCTATGACAACCAACAGCAACGAGCTTTTCATGAATTAAAAGAAAAACTCATGTTGGCCCCAGCCCTGGGGCCACCTGACCTGACAAAACCCTTTACACTGTATGTGTCAGAAAGAGAAAAAATGGCAGTTAGAGTTTTAACCCAGACTGTGGAGCCCTGGCCAAGGCTAGTGGCCTATCTCTCAAAACAACTGGACGGGGTTTCTAAAGGTTGGCCCCCGTGTCTAAGGGCCCTGGCAGCAAGGGCCCTGTTAGCACAAGAAGCAGGTAAACTAACCCTTGGGCAAAACCTGAATGTAAAGGTCCCCCATGCTGTGGTAACTTTGATGAATACCAAAGACCGTCATTGGCTAGCAAATGCTAGATTAACCAAGTACCAAAGCTTGCTATGTGAAAATCCCCACATAACCATTGAAGTTTGCAGCACCCTAAACTCTGCCACCTTGCTCCCGGGATCACAGAGCCCAGTTGAACATAACTGTGTAAAGGTGTTAGACTCAGTTTATTGTAGAGGGCCCAACCTCGGAGACCGTCCTTGAACATCAGTAGACTGTGAGCTGTATGTGGGCGGGAGCAGCTTTACCAACCCCTGCAAAGTGACTCTGAAGAAGATGACAAGCCCTGCTCCAGTCACACCCGGAAGCTGACTGGTCCACACACGGCCGAAGTGTGAGAAAACTCATCGCAGGATTCATTTTCCTTAAAATTTGGGCTTGTCCAGTAAGGACTTCAGCTGACCTTCCTCAGACTGAGGACTATTCCCAGTGTATACATCAAGTCACTGAGGTAGGACAAAAAGTTGCTACAGTCCTATTTTATGGTTATTATAAGTGTACTGGGACTCTAGAAAGAACTTGTTTGTATAATGCTATTCTATATAAGGTGTGTAGCCCAGGAAATGACCAACCTGATGTGTGTTATGACCCATCTGAGCCTCCCATGACCACAGTTTTTGAAATAAGATTAAGGGCTGAGGACTGGTGGGGCCTCATAAATGATACGAGTAAAGTGTTAGCCAAAACAAAGGAAAAAGGGGTGTCCAAATAAGTCACCTTGAAGTTTGATGCCTGTGCTGTCATTAATAGTAACAAGGTAGGAATAGGATGTGGTTCTCTTAATTAGGAAAGAGGCCATATGGCAGAAAATAAGTACGTTTGTCAGAATTAGGACTGTGTGGAAATGAATGTGGATACTGGTCTTGTGTCATTTAGGCTACTTGGATAAAAAATGAAGAGGATCCTGTCCACCTTCAGAAAGGGAAAAGTGGCCCTTCCTGTACCAGTGGTCAGTGTAACCCCTTAGAACTAGTAGTAACCAACCCCCTTGATCCTCGCTGGAAAAAAGGGGAGCGTGTAACCCTAGGAACGGATGGGGCTGGACTGGATCCTCATGGTTTGAGGAGAAGTTTACAAATGCTCTCCTGAGCCAGTATTTCAAACCTTCTATGATGAACTGAATGTGCCAGTACCAGAAATTCCAGGAAAAGCAAGAAATTTGTTTTTGCAATTAACTGAGCATGTAGTCCAGTCTCTTACTGTCACTTCATGTTATGTATGTGGAGGAACTGTAATGGGAGATCAGTGGCCATGGGGAGCCCAAGAATTAGTACCTACAGACCCAGTTCCTGATGAATTCTCAGCTTAAAAGAATCAGCCTGATAACTTCTGGGTCCTAACAGCCTCAATCATTAGACAATACTGTATAGCAAGAGTGGGGAAGGACTTCGCTCTTCCTGTGGGAAGACTCAGCCGCCTTAGGCAAAAACTGTGTGATAGTGCTACAAAAACAGCCCCCTGGTGGAGTTCAAACCACACTAAGAAAAATCCGTTTAGTAAATGCCCAAAGTTGCAAACCATGTGGACCCACCCGGAGTCCCACCGGGACTGGACAGCCCCCACTGGCTTATACTGGGTGTGTGGGCATAGAGCTTACACCAAATTACCGACCAGTGGGCAGGTAGTTGTGGTATTGGCACTATTAAACCAGCTTTCTTCCTACTGCCCATAAAGACAGGCGAACTCCTGGGCTTCCCTGTCTGTGCTTCCTGTGAAGAGAAGCATAGCTATAGGAGATTGGAAAGATGATGAATGGCCCCCTGAGAGAATCACACAATATTATGGGCCTGGTACTTGGGCACAAGATGGCTCGTGGGGATACCAGACCTCCATTTACGTTGTCAGCTGAATCGTATGGTTAGAAGCTGTCTTAGATATAATCACTAATAAGACTGGCAGAGCCTTGACTATTCTGGCCCGGCAAGAAACTCAGATGAGAAATGCTATCTATCCAAATAGATTGGTTCTCGACTACTTGCTAGCAGCTAAAGGAGGGGTCTGTAGGAAATTTAACCTTACTGATTGCTGGTCTACACATAGTTGATCAAGGGCAAGTAGTTGAAGACATAGTTAGAGATATGACAAAACTGGCACATGTGCCCGTGCAAGTGTGGCATGGATTTGATCCTGGGGCTGTGTTTAGAAAATGGTTGCCAGCGCTAGGAGGATTTAAAACTCTTACAATAGGAGTCGTAATAGTAATAGGAACCTGCTTACTGCTCCCTTGTTTGCTACCTGTACTTCTTCAAATGATAAAAAGCTTCATCACTACTTTAGTTCACCAGAATGCTTCAGCACAAGTGTACTATATGAATCACTATCGATCTGTCTTGCAAGAAGACATGGGTAGTGAGAACGAAAGTGAGAACTCCCACTATTGAGTGAAGTTCTCAAAGGGGAGGAATAAGGGAGGAGACCACCCCTCATATTGTCTTATGCCCAATTTCTGCCTTCAAAGAAAGAAGTAAAAACTAAAAGGCAGAAATGAAATCCACAGGCAGACAGCGTGGCGTCACACCCTGGGCCTGGTAGTTAAAGATCGACCCCTGACCTAATCGGTTGTTATCTACAGATTACAGACATTGTTTAGAAAAGCACCGTGAAAATCCCTGTCCTGTCCTGTTCTGTTCTAATTACCGATACATGCAGCCCCCAGTCATGTACCCCCTGCTTGCTCAGTCGATCACGACCCTCTCACGCGGACCCCCTAGAGTTGTGAGCCCTTAAGAGGGACAGGAGCTGCTCACTCAGAGCTCGGCTCTTGAGACGTGAGTCTTGCCGATGCTCCCGGCCGAATACAGCCCTTCCTCCTTTAACTCGGTGTCTGAGGAGTTTTGTCTGCGGCTCGTCCTGCTACACTAAGGATGGACAGACTGACTTGTGTGTCCCTTGTTGTGACGTGCTGAGGTGGACAGTGCGGCTCGTCCTGCTACACTAAGGATGGACAGACTGACTTGTGTGTCCCTTGTTGTGACGTGCTGAGGTGGACAGTGCGGCTCGTCCTGCTACACTAAGGATGGACAGACTGACTTGTGTGTCCCTTGTTGTGATGTGCTGAGGTGGACAGTGCGGCTCGTCCTGCTACACTAAGGACGGACAGACTGACTTGTGTGTCCCTTGTTGTGATGTGCTGAGGTGGACAGTGCGGCTCGTCCTGCTACACTAAGGATGGACAGACTGACTTGTGTCCCTTGTGGTGTGCTGAGGTGGACAGTGTCCACTCTGTTGTTTTCCTGTGGAAAGTACTTAACGTGAATCTCATCTTGAGGAAACAATCGGACAAACCCAAGTTGAGAGGTGTCCTTCGAAAAGCGGCCAGCCTGCATGCTTCGGAAATCTCAGTGTCGAGAGAGACATCCTGCCCTCCTCCACCGTATAATGCTGAGAAGCACTTCTAGAGAAAAGCAGACTAGAGAGACAGGAAAAATAGCCATAAGGGATATACTGGGACAATTTAGGAAACTCATCTAGATTATATATTAACTGTAGACTATCGTGTCTGTTATAAATGTGATGTTTGTGTAGGTGAATGTCTTCGTTCTAATTTAGGGGTGAAGGATCACAGTGTCCAGGGAAAGCAAGAGCCATTGTGGCAAAATGTTAATAATCATGAAACTGGAATAAAGAAGCCAAGGCTCAGGAATATTAATAACCAGGAAACTGGAAATGAAGAAGTCGGGCTCAGGACTGTTAATAATCAGGAAACGAAATGAAGCAGCCAGGGCTCAGGAATGTTAACCAGGAAACTGGAAATGAAGAAGTCACGGCTCAGAAATGTTAATAATCAGGGAACTGGAAATGAAGTCATGGCTCAGGTTGAAGACTTTCTCTGCCTTCTCTCCTGCCTCCAGAAATTTGTTGTGATATATGTCAATTGCTTCTTCACCTGCCTTAAGAATGTTAATAGAAGCATCCTTTTAGAGTAAGTGAAGTTTTCATCAAACCCATAGTATCATTTATTCTTTGCATGATAAAACACTAACGTGATGTTAAAATGTCTCTTGCTTTTACGATGCAGTGTTACACATAAAATTACATGTAATTGGCTGGGCACTGTGGCTCACGCCTATAATCCCAGCACTTTGGGAGGCTGCGGCGGGCGGATCATGAGGTCAGGAGGTGGAGACCATCCTGGCCTATGTGATGAAACCCCATCTCTACTAAAAATACAAAAATTAGCTGGGTGTGGTGGTACGTGCCTGTAATCCCAGCTACTCAGGAGGCTGAGGCAGGAGAATCGCTTGAACCTGGGAGTCAGAGGTTGCAGTGAGCTGTGATTGCACCACTGCGCTCCAGCCTGGCGACAGAGCAAGACTCGGTCTAAAAAAAAAAAACACCAAAAAAAAAACCCATGTAATTTTAAAGGTAAAAATTTTAGGTCTTAAAATGTGAGTTGGAGCATTCTAAGGAAGTGGTGTTTGGTTGAGGAAACTAAGACCAGGCAAATGATTCTAATCCTTTTCTCATACTTTACTTAAAGCTGTTAATTTTATTCTAATAACTGCCTCTTTTTCTAAACATACTAGGATGCCCACATGAAGCAAATAGGAGTTGTAGGCGGTAAGATACCACGTGATGTGATGTTTGTGTGTATGTTGCATTTTGTACATCAAGTGAGATGTTCTCTTAGAGTAAAGGTAAAGTGCTTGATAATGTAGAATCAACTTTTAAGCAAAATTTAGTAAAATTATAGTGTGGTTTTGGTATTTTCAGATAATTTTTGAAAATATCCTTAAAAGTTTGTACATATGAAAGTTACCCTTTTTTTTTTTTTTTTTTTTTTTGTAGAGGAGTGAATGTCGTTCCTTTTCTAGAGCTCATTGGGTTACCTGACAGCGTGGTGAGCATCCTGAAAAACTCCCAGAGTGGAAATGCACTCACAGCGTATGCCTTGTTTAAGGTGGGTACTGTGACAAACCCTTGTGTCAGACCTCACCAGTGGCCTGCTCGTCTCCCCATGAGACTCCGTGTTAGCTTCCGATTGTATTTTGTAACTTGAAACACTGTATTTCATCTCTGATATGTCTGGTGAATAATGTAAGATAACACTTTTTTTTTGTTTGGAGATGGAGTTTCACTCTTGTTGCCCAGGCTGGAGTGCAGTGACGCCATCTCAGCTCACTGCAACCTCCGCCTCCCGGGTTCAAGTGATTCTTCTGCCTCCGCCTCCCGAGTGGCTGGGAGTACAAGATAACAAAATAAAGCAGAAGTAAAAATGTGGTTTTAGGAAGAAATGCCTTAAAAATTGGTAGATGATCCATAACTTGCTGTGATGAGATAGTTGTTAGACTTGTGTGATTTTCCGCGGCACTAGCCGTCTGTTTGACGTTGCTCCTGTTGATAAATGGAGATACAGTTATTTTAAGATATTAATGATATTTATTTTTCTTATTCAGTGATCTGCATGCCACCTGACTTGTTAGCAAAATTTAGCATTTATTTTACTGTTTTTTGTTTTGTTTTGTTTTCTGTGTGTGGTTTTAAGGAGCAGAGAGTTTAATAGGCAAGAAGGGGCAAGAAGGAAGGGAGAAGGAAGAAGCTCCCCTGTACAGAGACAGAAGGGGGGGGCCTCCAAAGCCGAAAGAGGAGGTCCCCTATTTTACTGTTTTTAATAGTTGATCTTTTCTTAGCAAGTAAAATAGGTTTAATCCAAATTGTCTTATAAACCCTTTTTTGTTAGATTTTAACCTAACATATGTTTCATTTTAAAAGTTGATAATCTTTATAACTATTCTCTGGATTCAGACATCATCTTTTTTTTTTGAGGCAGAGTTTCGCTCCTGTTGCCCAGGCTGGAGTACAATGGCGCGATCTCAGCTCACCACAACCTCTGCCTCCCGGGTTCAAGCAGTTCTCTTGCTTTAGCCTCCCGAGTAGCTGGGATTACAGGCGTGTG
Source organism: Theropithecus gelada (assembly GCF_003255815.1). Lineage (NCBI taxonomy): Eukaryota > Metazoa > Chordata > Mammalia > Primates > Cercopithecidae > Theropithecus > Theropithecus gelada. The sequence goes on from NC_037686.1 coordinate 186,747, forward strand.
CCACCATGCCTGGCTAATTTCGAATTTTTTTAGTAGAGACGGGGTTTCTCCCTGATGGTCAGGCTGCTCTCGAACTCCTGACCTCAGGTGATTTGCCGGCCCTTGGCCTCGCAAAGTGCTAGGATTGTAGACGTGAGCCACTGCACCTGGCCTGACAATGTCATCTTGATAGCTTCTATGCCTATGGGTCTTTATTTTGGAAAGGAAGACTCACTGTAAATTGTGGAGTTTAGCCATATTAATCTCATTTTCTAAATTGACAAATATTTTTGAGAGTCTGTGAAACTTCTACCTAAGAAGGTGGAAAACACTGAGAAACTAGATGTTTTATTTTACTTCTGTTGTATAAGAATATCTAAGAATTACGGTTTTACAGCATTACTGAAAAGTAGCATTGTTTCATTCTGTCATCCTCATTAGCATCCTCTGAAATCTTGGTAGATTTCCTGTTTTATTACAATTTTGATGAGGGGGCTAACATTTAATTGTTGAGTTTTTCTACATTAAATAAAGTGTATTAAATTTAAAAATTACCAAGTTTCTAGTTATGGTGGGTATAACTTTAACCCGAGTAAGTCAAACTATCATGCTGATGTAAACCTTCCCTAATTTAATTGCTCCTTATCCCACTCCCATAGCATGACAGTTGATAGCACAGTCTGTGCTAGGTGTTAAGTGTTTGTTTTCTTTATTTGATTAGGAGCTCCCAGGAATTCAGAATCATGTCTTCTTTCTTGTTGTTTTTTCACTGCACCTGGTATTGTGTTCTGTAGGTGAATAAAATGCTCAGCATGTGTTTGTGGAGTTGGGATTGAAAACGAAGCTGTAGGTGTCATGGTAGGAAGATCAGTGCCAGTGGTGGTTCTTCCCCCTCACTATTCCTCTGTGAAGTAGGAGATATGGAGGGGACTCTCCTGTGTGTTATCTGTAACCCATAGTTTCTCAGATAGAACAACAGACACAGATTTTTTGCTTCATCAAGACAAAGCCCCCAAATGAAGTATGGCGTGTATGGTCTGGCGGCAGCTGGCTGCAGGACGTATTCACTGACTGCCTCATAATCTCTTTGAAATACACCCAGAGTTTTAGCCTCTTCTGTGGGCCAGATCCCATTGTAGGTGCTGGGAGTAAAGGAATCAAAGAAGACAGTACAAAATACCTGCCTCGTGGAGCAGATAGTGTCGTGAGTGCTGGTGGGTTGGGGAGACAAGATGAAGTTCGAAGTGCTGCACACACACAGTATGTGCACATAGATGATGGTAAGTGCTAAGAAAGGAAACCAGGGATGGGGGTGTGTTTGTGGTGTTTGTTTTTCAGTGGGAGATGGCACACCTTGCTGAGAAGGTGAGATAGTTGCTCCTCCAAGAGGGAGAAGCGTTCCGAACAGAGAAAACTCGAAAGGCAAGTTCTGAGGCTGCGGGATCCTGGGAGTATTGAAGGGATGCAGGGAAGCCAGTATGACTGGAATCGGTGAACAGGGCAGAGAATGGCGTGTCGTCAGATCAGGAAAGCCTTGTCAGCTCTTACAGAGACTTCGCTTTTTACCCTGAGGACAGGGAAAGCCACTGGACAATTTTAAGCATCCTGCCTCTGTTCCATCAAAATCATTTTGGCTCCTCTAAACAGACCATGGCAGGACCAAGGGAAAAGCCAAGGGACCTGGTGTGAGGTGAGGTGATGACAGTACTTGAGTCGAGAGGCAAAACTGGCCAGAAGCCAGGTGGTAGCGGGAAGTAGTTGGATTCTGAATGTATTTTAAAGACGTGGTTGCTGGGATTTTCTGATGATTTGGATGTAAATTATGGAAGAGAAAGAGGGGTTGAAGCTTTCTTGTAAGGTTTTGGCCTGGGCAGCTGGAAGAATAGAATTGCCATTTTCTGAGACGAGGACGACTTTGAGAGGAGCAGGTGTGAAGTAGGACGGTTGAAGATCTGAAGGTCAGTTTTGAACATGCAGTCATGTGCCACCCAGTAACGTTTCCGTTAACCGTGGACTGCAGACAGTGATGGTCCCACAGGTCCCATGTTTTTATGAACATCATGTTTTTACTCTGCCTTTTCTATGTTTAGATAGCTTCGGTATACAGCTACTTACTGTGGTCTTAACGATTGCCTGCTGTATTCGGCACAGTGCTGTGCTGTCCAGGTTTGCAGCCTAAGAGCAGTAGGCCGTACCTTGTGGCCTGATGTGCACAGGGCTGTACCATCTAGGTTTGTGTAAGTACACTCTGTGATGTTTCACACAACAACAAAATCACCTAATGACACGTTTCTCAGAACGTGTCCCCATTAAGTGACTCACCTGCATTAAGTCTGAGATCTTATTAGACATGCAAATCTCCGGAGGTGGTTGTACATACTGGAATTCAGGGGACAAGTTCAGTCTGGAGATTGAAGTTAACAATCATCCATGTATAGACGGCACTAAAGACCAGGCAGTGAGATAGGTAGAGAAAATAAGAGGTCCAGGGATCGATTGTTGTCACACCGTGTTCAGAGGTGGGTGAAAAGGGAGAAACTGGCAAAAATGAGAAGCCGCCATGAACCAGAAGGAAGCCCAGCAAGTTGAGGGCCTGGAGCCAAGTGAAGAGAAGTGAAAGCTGTCTTGGCTGGTTCCAGTGGTTCAGGGGCTGGTTCCAAATTGACAACTGGATGTAGTTTTGTAGAGGTCACTGTGACTTTGAAAGCAGTTTTGGTGAAGAGGTATGGGTGAAAGCTTGCTTAACGTGTTTAGAAGAGAAAGTAGAGATAGAGCAGACAGCTCTTTCAGAGTTTTGTTATACGGCACACCTATGCGTTTTGTTTTGTTTTGTTTGAGACAGGGTCTTGCTCTGTTTTCCAGACTGGAGTGCAGTGGTGCAGTCACAGCTCCCTGCAGCCTCAAACTCCTAAACTTGAGCAGTCCTCCTGCATCAGCCTCCCAAGTAGCTGGAACTACAGGTGCATGCCACTTACTCCCGGCTAATTATTTTTCTTTTCTTTTTTTTTTTTTTTTTGAGACGGAGTCTCGCTCTGTCGCCCAGGCTGGATTGCAGTGGCCGGATCTCGGCTCACTGCAAGCTCCGCCTCCCGGGTTCACGCCATTCTCCTGCCTCAGCCTCCGGAGTAGCTGGGACTACAGGCGCCCGCCACCACGCCCGGCTAGTTTTTTGTATCTTTTAGTAGAGACGGGGTTTCATCGTGTTATCCAGGATGGTCTCGATCGCCTGACCTCGTGATCCGCCCGTCTCGGCCTCCCAAAGTGCTGGGATTACAGGCTTGAGCCACCGCGCCCGGCCTTATTTTTCTTTTCTTTTTCTTATTTCTTTTTCTTTTTGTTTTAAGAGACGGCACGGTCTCATTATGTTGCCTAGACTAGTTTTGAACTTCTGAACTCAAGCACTCCTCCTGTCTTAGCCTCCCAAAGTGCTGGAATTTTAGGCGTGAGCCATTGTACCTGCCAACACCTATGAATTTTTTTTTTTTTTTTTTTTTTTTTTGAGAGGTAGCTTCACTCTTGTTGCCCAGGCTGGAGCGCAATGGTGCGATCTCGATTCGCTGCAATCTCCGCCTCCGGGTTCAAGCGATTCTCCTGCCTCAGCCTCTTGAATATCTGGGATTACAGGTGCCTGACACCATGCCCGGCTAATTTTTGTACTTTTATTAGAGACTGGGTTTCACCATGTTGACCAGGCTGGTCTTGAACTCCTGAACTCAGGTGATCCACCCACCTCAGTCTCCCAAAGTGCTGGGATTACAGTCATGAGCCACTGCACCCTGCCTGATTTTTGACTTAGATATGTGATGCAGCCTTTTTACTTTTATGTTTCTCTTTGACCAGTCATCTGCTATTTACCATTGGTCCTAAAAGTTCTGATTAACGTTAAACCTGTGCATATCTGCAGCAGGTGTGCCATTTTACTACTTTTGGCCTCATGTAAATTACTGGCTAGGATTTGAGACTCAGGGTAGATTGTAATGAGAAGGTAGAAGGAAAGGGATTTGGAAGTGAAGCTAACCTAAATCCAACAGAGAGTGGATTCATGCTCTGCCTCTCACCATTTGAAGACATTCAGTTCTAGTTTAGCTCCAGATAGAAAGCATTTGGCAGGATGGCAGGAGTTTTAAGGAATAGAAACATGTGTTCCTTTGTTATTTTTAGTGGCACTGAGTCCTGTTTCTGATTTCCAGGTTGAGCTGTTCCCCAAGTTTACTAGCATGCGATTAGGGATGTCAGTGCTATGATTCTGTTATCTGGGTCAGGATTGTGTGGAGGACAAAAGTTCATAAAATGAGTTCACAGAAGAAGTGTCTCTTGTTAGGAGGGAAAACCATATAGGATATTACTACATTAGCTTTGTGAAACAATGAGGCAATTTATTCTGATTGGTTACTACCAAGAATTTTAATTTTAACTTGTTTTTGCGTAAGATGATGGTAATAACCAGGTTTTGATTTGTCTCTGTTTGCTTTTTGCTTAAGATTGCAACACCTGCTCGGTATACCGTGACTTTGGGAGGAACATCCTTCACTGTGAAGTATCTGCGCAGTCATGGCTACATGTCCACGCCACCACCCGTCAAGGAGTATCTACAGGACAGGATGGAGGAGACAAAGGAGCTTATCACAGAGAAGATGGAAGAAACAAAAGACAGACTCACTGAAAAGTTACAAGAAACCAAAGAAAAGGTTTCCTTTAAGAAAAAAGTGGAATAAGGTGCCTTACAGCAGTATAGAAGTATAGCAGTATGGAAAATTCCTGCACTTTAACCCTTTGGAAACTGTGGGCAAAGATATGTGTGTCTGATTATTTTTTTGGTTAGTTGTCTAAATATACAAGTTCTCTGAGGGTTAAAGAAGTAAAATACCTTTTTAAAGTTAAATATCACTAGAAAAATCAGTGTTGTTACAAGGAAAGACATGAACCCAGTGTAAGAATTTCCCATCAGTAGCAGTATTAAGCAGTGGTGAACGTCGTAGAAGTCATACTTCTTTTTCCAGGTCTTCAGAACCACACTTGATTTCTGTTTTGTTGCAGCTGTAATTGACGCACACTAGAGGCAGTTGACTCCTGGAATAACCAGTGCGACCCATAAAATAAGCTAATACTGGATCTTAATTTTTATGTTATTCATTAAGGTTTTAACTATATTCAGTCCGTAATTTGGAGACAAACGAGCATCATCCGAACTGCCTGTGAATAAGAAGGTATTTAGTCTTTCTATAAAAACAGAATAGAGCAGTTACCTACCCGTTAAAATATCTTATATGAAGAAAATAGAATAAAGATTCAGTCATATATATGTAAATACGATGTATTGATTGTACGTAAATGAAAAATGGACCCTTTAAAAATTATTTTTACCTGAAGCTTGTCATAATTTTTTTAAGCAAATATATATATGGTGATGGTATTTTTCGAAGTGTGTATTGGTGGTGATCGCCTCAAACATAAACCTCTCATGAATTATTTGTGTCCTTTTCAGCTAATCTTTCAGAGGAAAGGTGAACAATCATTAAACCTTAAATTTATTGTTAAAATCAAATGTTTTTCAGCAGTAACTCAAGCTCATGGTTCTCAAGCAGACAAAGGTTGGGAGACTAAAAATGGAGTCAGGTTGTCGTGGAGACTGCTAACTCCTTGGGGTAGGCACGGGCCTTGCCTCTGCAAACCAGTGCAAGTTCCCAGTGTCTTCGTTTCAGAATTCATGCTGATTTCATTATGGAGTAAAGTTTTAAATTGTGGCTGCTGCTTTTTATCTTGCATTGAAGGGAAATTATCCTTGTTTGAGCATTCTACTTGATTTTTTATTTTTTTATTTTTTAATTTTTTTTGAGACGGAGCCTCCCTCTCTCTCCCAGACTGGAGTGCAGTGGTGTGATCTTGGCTCACTGCATCCTCTGCCTCCCAGTTCAAGTGATCCTCCCACCTCAGCCTTCCAAGTATCTGGGCGTACAAGCGTGTGCCACCACACTCAGCTAATTTTTGTATTTTTAGTGGAGGTGTGGTTTCACCATATTGACCAAGCTAGTCTCCAGCTCCTGACCTCAGCCTCCCGAGTAGCTGGGACCACAGGCACCCGCCACTGTGCCCGGCTCATTTTTTGTATTTTTAGTAGAGACGAGGTTTCACCGTCTTAGCCAGGATAGTCTTGATCTCCTGACCTCGTGATTCGCCCACCTCGGCCTCTCCAAGTGCTGGGATTACAGGCATGAGCCACTGCGCCCAGCTGATTGTTTTTTTTTTTTTTTAAATAACAAAGCTATAATTAAATCATTTGCTTGTAATGAAATTCAGCCATTGTCAGCTGTGAGCGTTGCTGGGGTGGTGGTGTGTGTTTGAGTATGTGTGTGTCTGTTTCCTGTGCTCTAACAGTGATTATTTCAGTTCTAACCCTTCCATTGCTAATTGGATGAGGGAATGGCCTCCTTTTAGATTGTCCTTGTTTTAACTTACCTGCTAAGGCAAGAGGATGTCAGGGTTTGCCACACAGTTTGCAGGGACCCCTGCTCTTTGCCAGCATTTTTGTATCAAGTACTTAGTTTGGCCAAATTTAAAGAGTAGTTTAAAGGGGAAAAAAAGTTTGCATTTGATGAGTCTGACTATTATATTAGAATGCTTTTTAAATGAATGCGCTGTGATTGGAATCTTTCTTCCTGGGGGCCGGGGGGAGTGCAGGGAGATGCGGCGGTGTCTCCGCTGTCTGCAGTCTTGGCGGGCAGCTCCGTTGTCTCCTGACACAGAGGGCTGAATGCACTGCTTCACACTGACGCCACGTTTTCAAACCTAAACATGATTGACATGTTTTAAGTATTTATCAAATAATTCACACTTTTGCATATTTAAATGCTATTTTTTAGATATTAAACACTTTCCTAGTTTTTTTCTTTTTAACCACTGGAGACTGCCTATGTTAAAATCTTGTGTTATATGAAATTCTTCTAAAACAATTTCCTTTTGCTTTTCGTGTTGCATATTTTCCAGTGGGGATAAATTGGAGGTTCTTATTACTAATAATCCTGAAACTGAAATTTGCTTTTCCTGCATAGTCATCTTTTGTTCAGTCCATTTGAGTTTTGTTGCCATCCAGTTTCATAATCATGCTGTGTTTATCTAATAGACAATGAGGTACTGCTTGAGTGATACGAAATTCTCTAGTAAAAAATTCTCTGGAGATGTGAGAAGTTCTGTTGTATTACTTGGCACCAGGAATGTTACAAAGATGCTATTGCCAGCATATTGCTAACCTAGTCTTTAAGCTTCAGGGACCCCTGTAGTATGTTGAGTTGGGAGTATTAATAGCAGGCTAACAGAATATAGTACCAATATGCCACGTTAAATAATTGAGAATATATACAATAAATTATAGTTCGTATATATAATAGACCTCATGTCATTTACAGTACATCTTACAGTTGGGATTAATTCACCTATAACCTCTGTGAACTGCAAGTGCTCGGCAGAAGCAGGCCCGTGTCTCGTTGAATGTCTACATTTATATTTATTTTTTTGAGACAGAGTCTCAGTCTGTCACCCAGGCTACAGTGCAGTGGCATGATCATAGCTCACTTGGCAGTCTTGAACTCCTGGCTCAAGTGATCCTGCCACCTCAGCATGCTGAGTAGCTAGGACTACAGGTGCACACCACCATGGCTGGCTAAATGCATGTCTGCGTTTATGCAAGGTATGTTGACCGGGTGGGGAGAGAGCTAGGACTGAGATTCGCCTCTGTGAAATGCACAAAAAGGGTTTGCTAAGCAAATTGGTATTTGAAGTGAAAGATGGATTAAGTGAGAGACTTAGTTTATTCAGGAATAAGAGCAAAACCAACCACATGAAAAAATGTATTTTACTGAGACAGCCTTTTGTGCATACCACAGGGTACTGTTTACAGATTTCAAGAAAGGAGAAAAAGAATGCTTACATTGAGATTACCTACCTCCCAGTAGTGAAAATAATAAATTATCCTTTGAAATATAATCATGTGTTTATTTGTCACAGAATCTACACTCATTTACAAGTGCTTTATGCTCAGGATGAAATGGAGATAGTGGCTCTCTTGTTTCAATGATCTTAGAAGATAATTCCAGGAATTTTAAAGATCTTAATGGTATGAGCAGAACAGGTGTTTGAAGAAAAGAAGGAAATTTTATGTTTGACCCACGGAGCTTCTTTCTGTGTTCTTAGTGTTGGGTTTGGGTCATTCAGGATTTCTTAACTAATTCAGACGTAAATCAGGCTACTGTAAAAGATAGTTGTAATGGATTGGACAGAAGATGATTTTTAGCCAATGAGGCAAAAAAAGTCATCTTTCCTGCTTTTTCTGAAATGATATGTTGAGAAGACGTTTTTGTGAGATACGCATTTCTGAATTAAAGGATTCCTTCTGAAAATACAGATTGTTAGGTGATGTGAACATACTTTTTCTGTTGGTCAAAGTTCATTTTTTGAAATGAGGGCCTTCATTTATTTTTGATTTTCAAAATTGAGTCTCTGTAAGGCCTAAAATGAAATAAATTAAATGATATCCAAGTTGTTTGCGCCTGTTTAAATATCTTTTTTGCAAGTCGTTTATATTTCTTGGTACTGAAAGCTCTACTCAATTGTCCTTATGAGCATGAAGGTCACAGAGTACATCGGATCATACTGGCCCAGATGCCTGAGTGGCACATGTGCACTCTGGGAAGTGGGAGCCTCTTCGCTGCCTGCCTTGGAATTCAACCACCTGAGCCAGAAATCTACAGAACCAGAGGTGGGGAATTTTACCTGTTCATTTTGCAGATGTTAACGTTGTTCTCTTTTGGATCATTTGTATGTTACGTGGTATGAAGTTACTATTACATGAGATTGCAGAACGTGCTGCATCGTGTTCATTTTGCAGATGTTAACGTTGTTCTCTTTTGGATCATTTGTATGTTACGTGGTATCAAGTTACTATTACATGAGATTGCAGAACGTGCTGCATCGTGTTCCCTGAAGACAGTGGGAGTCATGACCTCTTTCTTCCTTTCTGGCCTTGAATGGTCTGGGAGACCACACCTGCTTCCCACAGTTCCTCTGCAGTCATGAATTTTGGCCTGACCTTCTGGTTCTTGAAAGGTCTTTCCCCTGCACTTGGAGCTTGTAACTTGTATTAGAGAAATGCCAAGTCAGGCCAGTTGATGATATTTTCCCTCTGTAGAATTTTTCCTTTGTGACTTTTGTGTCAAGTTTGTTCATTTTAACTAGTCAAAACAAGCTTTTAATTGTCTTGCTTCTTCAGGGTTAGGCTTTGAAAATCAAGCTGTTTTCTTCTTTATGCATCATTGACAGTCACCAACAATAGTAATTTTAGATCATAATTATCCCGTGGCAATTATGGTAAGAATTATTTCCTTAGTAGAAAGAATGTATCCTGATTTCAGAAACCTCCAGGGCAGAGGATATCATGAAGCCTGTTCTTTATTCTAGTGACTTGATTGGACAGTCATAGTAGAGAGATGCACAGGCCGCCAGAGGCATTCTCAGAGTATCGCGTCTCTACGGGTGAAGGGTGCTTCTGGAGAAGCACGTTTCAGTGTGTTTTCTCCGGGACGACATGCCCCGTGAGAAAAGCTGAGCACAGTTAGGCGCATCCTGCCTGCCGCCGAAGCAGATTTTCACGCTCCTTGGAAGTGAGGATTGAACACAACCTCTCGTCTTTTCCTTCCGTCTCCCGCCCTCTGTCCAGCTTCTTCTGTTTTGGATTTTGAATAATGTAAATGTTAGAAAAACTTTGAAGTGAGAAAGAAAAAGACAAATTTGCCCTGAGCATGTCAGGTCCACGTACTGCTTGACGTTTCTTTTGATTTTTGGAGACGGAGTCTCGCTCTGTCGCCGGGGCTGGAGTGCAGTGGCCGGATCTCAGCTCACTGCAAGCTCCGCCTCCCGGGTTCACGCCATTCTCCTGCCTCAGCCTCCCGAGTAGCTGGGACTACAGGCGCCCGCCACCGCGCCCGGCTAGTTTTTTATATTTTTTAGTGGAGACGGGGTTTCACCGTGTTAGCCAGGATGGTCTCGATCTCCTGACCTCGTGATCCGCCCGTCTCGGCCTCCCAAAGTGCTGGGATTACAGGCGTGAGCCACCGCGCCCGGCCTGCTTGACGTTTCTGTGTGGACCTCCCTGCCGCGGTCTCTAGGGGAGGATAGGCACGCTGTCCCCACAAAGAGGAGGACGGTGAACTTCCAGCTGCATTTGACTGATACTAGGTCATTTTTAGTTCTTAGAGAAACAACATTAAAACCTAAACTTCATCCTTTTTATTTTCATAAAATGAACTTCCCCTCATTTTTTAATCAAATACATGGCAAAAGTCAGCCTTATCCTCTGTTTGGATAGTTCCATAAAGGCTGTTCTAAGCATGGGATAAGAAATCATGGCAATTCTGTATCTTCTCTTACACCAGTTAGATGTTTAACTCTAAAACCTGTGATTTTTTTTTTTTTTTAAATGAACACATGGCATTTTCTCATACACGTGTATTCCAGCCTTACTGTCTGTGCCCGTCTATGTACAAGATTTGCGACTTTATAATGGCTGAAGCATATTTCGACTAGTGTGTATTTTATTCCATTTGAGTCAGTGTTTTCTTTGGACACTTAATATGGTGACTTAATTAGTGCAGTTGCTTTACTAAGAATAGTGGCGACTCTGGTTCTTTTTCTTATAAGGGTCCCAGAAGTCCTCACGTACTCAGCTGCAGCCTGGAGCTGGAATTACAGGGCTTTGTTGCCATAGCATTGCATCAGCATGCACTTCTTATCCTCTCATTATTCAAGAAGATGCAGGATGCGGTGCGTCGCAGTTTGCATTCCTCACTTCTTTTAGTCCTGAAATAAAAGTCTCATATTCTAACAAAAATGTTGAGAATATTATGGAACAAATATGTCCACAAAACCTAATGCAATTTTTGTTGAGAAACAATCATTAATTGCATTTCAAACACATTTTAAATTAATAGTTTGTTGCAACATAAATCAAATCCTACACCTATAGAACCAGCCATTTCATGGGTCACATTAGAAACAGTATTTTTAGTTGAAGAAAGAAGCACAAGAGAACTGGATTTAAAATTGGGATCTCATCTTCCAGTTTAGTGCTTTCCTTTGGTGCCAATTATTCAGGTAAGAGGCCAGACTTTAAGACTTCTGAAATCCCTTGTATTTTTGGAGACTTAAAAATGTGGTAAGAGGGTAGCTCTCATGTTAAGTATTTTTACCACAATAAAATGCAAAGCAAACAAAACCCTGTCCCCTCATATGCCATCTGGGCAGTTCTGCACTGCAGCACCTGCTACCCAGCCAGGCTGTGCCCCCCGCAGTGTCTGTGTGCAGGGGTTTGGTGTCTCATGCAGCTGATGGGCTTAGAATTGCTGTGTGGCATTTGCCTTTGTCACTCATGGTTAAACAGCAAGTGTGGTGAGAACGCTGTAGGGGCAGTGGCCCCTCCGTCAGGCTGCTGAGGACCCAGCGGGTGGAGGCACCCTGCGTCTCCCATCTCCAGTTCTCCTTGGCTGGAACCCTCCCTCACAGAGGGAGACCAGCAAATGGTGGAGGAAGTATCAGAGCGAGAGACAGGAAGAATGTGTTCTGGGGTTTAGAGTGGAATTGTCAGTAAGGCACAAGGCTAAGTGCTTGCACGTACCATGCCCAAAGGAAAGGAGGCGGGTGGGCCAGTGTCAGCGGAGGGAATGCAGAACGAGAAGGCCCATCAGCAGAAGAGGCTGCCCAAGGGCCCTGGGTACATCCAGGGCTGCTTCAGGACAGTGCTAGGCAGGTGGAGAGAATGGAGAGTGACAGTGCCCAGACCCACGTGTGCTTTCCCTGAGTCCTTCAGACAAGGAAAGCCAGGGGAAAGGAGGAAGGGCAGGAGAGGGTGTGGGGGAAGCAAGGCAAGAAGCCAAATGATTTGGAACCATTTATTCTCCCACGGTCCTGGGTTTTCACATTCTGTTACAAAGGCTGTAATAAACCCTGCCCCCACTGCAGTGTGCTTCATTAAAACAACAACTATAGAGCTAAAATAATGGAGTAGAAGAAACACGTTTTACTTATTTATTTATTTATTTAATTTGCAGTTGCAAGATTTAATAGAGCGAAAACAGAGCTCCCGTACAAAGGGAGGGGACCCAAAGCCGGTAGCTGTTGCTGGCTCAAATGCCTCGGTTTATATCCCGATCATTGTCCTTTCCCCTGTACTCTCAGGCGATAGATGATTGGCTATTTCTTTACCTCCTGTATTAGCCTAATTAGCATTTTACTGAGCTCTCTTTACTCCCTGATTGGTCGGGTGTGAGCTAAGTTGCAAGCCCCGTGTTTAAAGGTGGATGCAGTCACCTTCCCAGCTAGGCTTAGGGATTCTTAGTTGGCCTAGGAAATCCAGCTAGTCCGGTGTCTCAGTCCCCGTCTCAACAGGAAAACCCAAGTGCTGTTGGGGAGGTTGGCGGACGACCGTTCTAACTGCTTCCTGCTGAATTGGGGCGTAATAGGGGTGGTGCAGTTGAGATTTCCTCAGGAGGGGTGCCTTCCGTGTTAGCAACATCGGAGCATGAGCTATCAGGCTGGGCCAGGGGTCCACGGTAGATCTTAGTCATGGACTGCATCTGGAGCTCCATTTGAAGAACGATTTGTAGTTTTACAGCTTCGATTCTGGAAGAGACAAACAGCAAGGAGGTTAAAAGATACAGGGATTGAAACGTACGGCCTGCAGTGTAAGGGATTATTTCCTGGGCACATGTCACAGGCCCTGACCATCTGCTTGACAGTTTTGAAAAGGTCTGGTCCAGTAAATAGTGATTTGGCCATCTGAGGGGTGCTGTCGATGCCTAAGTTAAAGATTTGGTGAAGGGTTTTAAGTAATTTCCACTGGTTAGCTGCAGGCAAAAGTATTTTTCCTTCTTCGGTGGCTAGCCATCCTGAGGGGAGGAAACTGTGTCCTCGTGAGGTTCCCCGTTCTGTTTCTCCTGCTGAGTGCTGGGGCTTGGTTTCCCGCAGGGGATTACCCCACACTAGGGGTCTTTCTGTAAGCATTTCTAACGGAGGGTCCTGCCTTGTGGCTTTTTTGGCTTCAATATCTGCTTGGCGGTTCCCTTCTCTTTCCTTTCCTTTCTGATGACCCGGCAGAGTAAGACTGCCGCCTCTTTAGGGTTCTGTCCAGCCAATAACAATCTCCTGATGGTTTCCTGATGATTGATAGGTGTCCCTTGCAAGTTAGGGTTTACCTTTTTGAGATGAAGTTTCACTCTTGTTGCCCAGGCTGGAGTGCAATGGCACAATCTCGGCTCACTGCAAACTCTGCCTCCCAGGTTCAAGTGATTCTTCTGCCTCAGCCTCCCGAGTAGCTGGGCTTACAGGCGGCCACCACCACACCCAGCTAATTTTTGTATTTTTAGTAGAGACAGGGTTTCACCGTGTTGACCAGGCTGATCTCGAACTCATGGAAAGGAAGTTCTGGGCCCAGGGACTTGGTCTGTACCTTATCACTGGGTGCTATAAGCCCCTGTGGTACTCATGTAGGTATAAAATCAGCACCTGTTCATTTCACTGGGATTTTTTTTTTTTTTTGAGATAGAGTCTTCTCTGTTGCCCAGGCTGGAGTGCAATGGCATGATCTCAGCTCACTGCAACCTCCTTTTCCCGGGTTCAAGCGATACTCCTGCCTCAGCCTCCTGAGTAGTTGGGATTACAGGCACCCGCCATCATGCCCAGCTAACTTTTGTATTTTTGTAGATACAGGGTTTTACCATGTTGGCCAGGCTATTCTTGAACTCCTGACCTCAGGTGATCTGCCCCCCTTGGCCTCCCAGAGTGCTGGGACTATTTCACTGAGATTTTAAGCTGCGGCCATTTAGTGTGGAGGGCATTCACAAATCTGTTGTATTTGGGCCAAAAAATTTTAAATCTAGAACATGAAAGGTTTTTAAAATTGTTTTTGTTTTGTTTTGTTTTGTTTTGTTTTTGAGATGGAGTCTCGCTCTGTCATTGAGGCTGGAGTGCAGTGGCCAGATCTCAGCTCACTGCAACCTCCACCTCCCGGGTTCAAGTGATTCTCCTGCCTCAGCCTCCTGAGTAGCTGGGATTACAGGCGCCGCCACCAGGCTAGGCTAATTTTTGTATTTTTAGTAGAGACGGGGCTTCACCGTGTTAGCCAGGATGGTCTCGATCTCCTGACCTCGTGATCCGCCTGCCTCAGCCTCCCAAAGTGCTGGGATTACAGGCGTGAGCCACCGCGCCCAGCCTAGAAGGTGAAAGTTTTAGCGATAACAGCCATGGTTCACGAGGAGCCCCACATGTCAGGCCTTATGGTGTGCACATTCCTTGGGTCTTCACAGCTGTCCTGCCGGGTAAGTATCGCTGTTACTGTTCTATAGATGAGACTTTGAAACCTGTCAGGGACGTTAATTAACTTGAGATGAAGCTAACATTCAGACCACCCAGGTCTATTAAGATTCAAAGCCTGTGCTGCCCATTCACTGTAAGCAGGAAATATTCAAGGAGCCGGATCACCTGGGAATCCCACGCCAAAGACAGCGCCCACCCGTGCGGGAGCCGGACCCCCGGGCCTGCGCCTCACCCGTGCGGGAGCCGGACCCCTGGGCCTGCGCGGAGTGGATTGCTCTAGGTGCTGGTGTAGGCTGCTAGAACATTTTGTGCTTCTAGATGACTGGTCGCAGTGAAGACAAACAACTCTGTAAATGGAGACGGCTTTGTAAGCAGGGAAGTTATACGAGAGCCGCTATATACAGCTGTGCTTACTAGTGAGTCCTTTTGAAAGTATTTTTACTCACCACTCTGCTATGTTCAAAAAGTGAGCTTTTGCACTTCTGATTTTTTTAACATGAAAGTGTAAAGTAGGGTGAATGAGGTTTGCATTATTAAGGCAAAAGCTAGAGTCTTGACAGAAACATGACATTAAGACTTTTGGGAAGCTATTTTAAAATGTGTGTTTGAATTAGAATCCATTCAAACAAAACATCAAGGCAGTGTAGTGAAGGAAATCTAATTAGAATGTTCCCAGCAACAGACTCACACGCTGTGCACGCGTCGTCATGGGAGAGCAGAACAGGTTTATTCCGTGGCCCACACTGGGTGGGTCTCTGGAAGGTTCCAAGGGATTCTTTCAAGCATGCCTTTCTGAGTGTCCCCCTGGGCGCTGGGGAGAGGGCGACCAGGTGAGTGTGTGACTAGGTGGATTCTGCTCAGCTGTTGACACTTCTGTTTGCAAAACAAATGACTAAAATAAGTGGGTGAAAGAAAGCCAGGAATTGCTTAGCTTCAGAAGTTGGAGGGGTTTGGGAGCAGTCAGGTGGCCCTGAAGGACAATGGAGAACTCCCCAAATTCGCCAGCTTTGGAGCATTAAGGAGGCCCAGGGCAGGGTGGTGTCGAGACCATTGTTAAGGAGGGGTTCAGACAGAAAGCAACGGTGTGGGCATTGGACATATGCGCTTGCCCTCTCCCCCTGCCGTCATCCCCTCCACCCCTGCCCGTCCTCTCAGTGTCTTGGTCTGCGCTGTCTCTGAGGCATCTGAGCCAGGTGCTTCTTGGCTCCCAGCCACAGCGGGCAGTTCCTTTATGCACCAGCAGTTTCCAAGCACTTCCAAGCCTTTGTTTTTCTGTCTCAGGTCTTTTGCTGAAGCCTTCTCAGCTTGCTCAGTCTACAGCCAGGGTGGCTTGGAAGGTGAACCTGGAAGGGCCACTCCGCAGCCGTGGGCAGGTGAGCTGTCCCAGCCTCCTGTCCTTCAGAGGCATGGCCTGCACGGTTTCTCGAATGTGGCTGAGCCCCTTGGCCCGCAGTGGGAACCAGCTCAGCATATACCTTTCGTTGTCTTTCCTCTCTCCTCTCTCATTTGCCTGTTTCCTCTGCTAACAGCTCCCACACCCTTGGCTCTGAGACAGCTTCCAAAGTGACAGCTGGTACAGCCTCCCAGGGACAGTGGGGGCGAGGCGAGCCCTGTCTCCACTGTGACAAGCCAGCCCCAGGTTTTACTGGATTTGCTGCTTGTGGTCTGCAGGAGCAGGGATCCCAAGCCTGGATTCCCCTCATTCCTTCTGTGCAGAGCTGTCTCCAGGAACAAAGTTTGCATAGTGTGAGCGTTAGCAAATTTGGGGGGTATCTTTAATATTTCTCTAGTGGTCTGCTGAGTTCAGAGATTACAGAATTTATTCCAGAGTGTGGGTGGTTCATTAGTGACTGTTTGCTGTTTGACAGGAAAGAAACTTTGCCTTGCTGTCTCCTTCTTAGAGCTCTCTTCAAATCCCCTTTCCAAAATGATCTTAAAGAATTCAAATCAGAATCTAAAATGGAGGTACCATTAGAATTTAGGCCCATACCCAGATTTGGGGCCCATACCATTTTGAATGGTATTTTCAAAATTTCAGTTTCCATTTGCTCATTATAGGTACATAGAAATGCAAAAATAAATTGCATATCCTGCAA
Organism: Theropithecus gelada; assembly: GCF_003255815.1. Lineage (NCBI taxonomy): Eukaryota > Metazoa > Chordata > Mammalia > Primates > Cercopithecidae > Theropithecus > Theropithecus gelada. Next base: position 203,180 of record NC_037686.1, read on the forward strand.
CCATGCTAAATCCACCCTAGTAGTTTGGTAGATTGGGTGGGGTTTTGTGCACACACAGTCATCATCTGTGAACCCGTATTCTTATTTAGAGCATAGAGATAATACCGTTCTAGTCTCTTGGGGTAGGACATTTAGAGCCTTTCTGTTGTTACGTTATCACTGACTAGAGACCTCCGATGCCAAAGAATTTAAAACACACTGAGGAGGTCTGTTCTGTTGTGGAATAGTTGCCATTGTTAGGAATCTTGTTCATATTTGGGCTGAGCATTTGGGTTCTGTGTGGCAGCTGAGCATGTGGGTTCTGTGTGGCAGCCACCCAAAGACTTGGAGGCGTCTGGAAAGTCCTCCTGGGCGCCTCCTGCAGGGTGAGCAGCTTCCCTGGGGACTCCTCGCATGCGGGCACCTGATGACTGTCTGAATGACCTGTGTGGAACCCAGCACTGGGAAAGGAATCATGATCTGACCAGAATTGCTTCTAGTAGAATATGAAGTAGTGATTTTTGAAAAGTCAGAGTGACCACAAGCTGAATGGGAGGTTTAGACAGGGAACCATAAGAAGTGTTTCTTTGAGACAGGTCTTAAAACACACGGCATTTCCCCCATGCATGTACTTTGTTGCTGAAAGATAAAGAAAAAACAAAACAAAAACCCAAGGGACAAATGGATGCCGCTGATTATTTTTAATGATTTTGTGCTATGGTTTGACCACAGCATTAAGAACAAGCAGAAAAATCTGATTTCATAACTAACAAACAGCACTTAGAGCAACATCTTTCTTTAAAAGTATTGCAATTACAGACCTTAGGTCTAAGAACTACATCACCATTGCTCAGGTAAAAGAGGCAGATACGTGACAGGTGGAAATCATTCTCTGTATGGAACTGGGAATTATGTTGAAAAGTAAGCACAAATGTTTGCTAAAAGAAACTTTAATGACTTGATTATCATAGCTCACAACCAACTATTGAAAAGTTCAAATACAGTTGTACTTTTTTAGTAGATTGCTTTATAATAAAAATGAACTAAATGCTGTAAATAGTATTGTACATATTTTAAAATAGCCTTAAACTAGACAAGTATACAAGTAGCATGATTTTTGAAAGCTATGAAATGAAAAATAGCAACATACCAACCAGCACATTCAAATGAACCAGTATCATTAACAGTCAAGTTTAAGCCTCAATTCGTCCTGTAGAAAGGAAGCAATGATGTGGTCACAAATTTCAGTACCTCTGAGTCTAGAACATTCTCATGCTCAACAGTTCTCCCACAAGGTTGAACCTGGGGGGTAGGAGCTTTGTTTCTGACAGTAACGAGCCTCAGTTCTTAATGCTGAATCCCAAGGGGTGCACCCTACAGTATATGATGGAAGCAACACGCGGGATCCACAACAACACGAGTGTCACCTTTTCACGGCCCTTTCAGACAGATCCTGAAAGGGCTGACTTTTAATCCATTCAGCATTAGGAGTTGCCTTGTAGAGTCCATTTCAGTTTAAGGATAATCGGTTGTTTGTTTCTTGGATGTTAGGGGTATGAGTCTATTGTGATTTTCAAAGAACATATACCATGGGGCAACTAAAAACTTTGGAATTTATTAGACTCCACTTTTGTGGCAGAATAAGCTGATAATATGGGTCAGACGGGCAAAATTCCACGAACTGCTCTTATGGGACAACACTCGAAAGGATACCCACACCCAAGATTCAACCGTGGTTTTAATGAATACGGTGTTACACACTTCTCTCGTTCTTTCTTTTTAAAATTAGGGTATTTGAAGATAAATGCAGACGTCACAATCAGACACTAAAAACTAAGCTGGAAGAGAGATGTAACAATATACAATTCAAAATGTAATTTCTAACTGATGGCAAAACCGAGTTTGCTTTTCGGGTCAGGATTATGATGGGACATGCGTGGGAATGGATGAGAGGTCCTCACTTGGCTGGCTGGCAGCCACGTCTCTTCTAGTGCTAACCCATAACTGAACGCTTTTCCTAAGAACAGGGTCTTGTTGTAAGTGGGTGTTTTTCCTGAGGTATTTCCCTACAATCTCTACTGTTACTTCATTGGCTCCACAGCTGCAGTTTGTAAAACAAAAAGGCACAGAGAGACTTGGACACAGATGGTCACAGATGCCTCTGGAGCTGAACAGAGTCCGCTGCTGCAGGCTGATTGACTTATTCCTCTGACACAGTTTCTGCAATTTAACAACAAAAATGTGCACTTTTCACTAAGGCTGACACCTTCGTGATGCTACAGCAGGAGATAGATGCAGGAGGTTACAAAGCAAGTTGAAAAACAACATTTTTCTGACTCAAATATAACTAACACTGGTCCAGCTGAGCATTACTAAAATGATTCAAATAAGAAGCGTCTAGTGGCAACCAAAAAGCTGTGGGATTTTTTAAAAAGTATTTTCTTTAAAGTGTTTTCACAGCAAAGATGCAACTTTCCATTGCTATATATACGCTGGTCATAAACTGTTGCTTGTTTGTTCACACTTCTTTCTCGTGTTATAATATTGATATTTAATAGGAAAATAAACTACATAGACTTTAATCTGTATGCATCCATTTGCAAATTTCCTTACAAAAGAGGACAAAGCACATAGGCATTCACAAATTCTATGCCATTTCTGTTAAAATTGGTATCATCTATACATTATATTACAGTATTAACAACTTGTTCTACCCATTGGGTAGGATATGTGCATAATATATTCAACTTATATACAGCACCTTACAAATAAAAACATAAGAAAAGACAGACAACTGAAAAAAGCACCATTTTAAGTGAGGCACAACAAAGGTGGGAGCATCAGGTGCGGGAGGGGGCGGCTGGGTTCCTGTATCTGCTGAACTCAGAACACGAGGCACCTTCGTTGCTGAAAAACTGACATGCAGATCTCTGACATGATAGGGTCTATATCTACATATATATAATGTGCACGGATAATGTATATATAATCTCTATAGCTCTAACCCGCTCCCGCATTACACAAAAACAAGGGCACGCAGAGGGAAGAAAGAAAAGGATGAAGGAAGACGTTGCTTTCCCAGCAAGACATTCCTACACTCAGACAGCAGCTTCCTAACGCACCCAGTTCGGGAAGCAGCAGCAGCAAATGACTGTCTAACCCTGGCAGTAACATAAACGTGAACTCTGCGAAGCACACGCGTGCTGGGTAATAAAGAATGCTGGACTCTTGGTTCCTAAAAAGTACAGACCATTGCAAGGCTAAGAGTGCTTTCCATTGTCTGTTCACATCTCTGATCTGTGGAGGTGCTGGCAGCTGGCGGTGGTGGAACTGGTGAACGGTAAGCCACGCAGCTGCTGAGAACTGGCATGTAGGATCTGGGCTGGAAGCAACATTTAATTTGTGACTTTCCTCGCACCAAGAAGGGGAGGTTTACCCTTTGCCCATCTGTCATTCAATTGTCCTTTCACCTCAGCAGGTCAGTGTGAGCAGGAGAGCAGAGGGCAGGCTGTGGGGCATGTTCATGGCATGAAGCCTTGGCTGCAAGCACTGGCTTTAATCACTTAAGCAAGAAACGCAAAAGTTAACAGAAACCAAGTATCTTTCCCAGTTTTTTCTCTCATACACGGCTGAGCTTTGGAAATTAAAAAAAAATGAATGGTACACAAAGTTAATGTTGCCATTCTAAGTAGCAGAATTCAGTAAGCGAGCAGTGCAGCAAGCCCCGAGATGGGGGCGCATCCAGTCAGGGCTGCGTGGGCGGCCGGGCTCCCTGCGGCCACAGCAGAACGTCTCAGCCTGCGAGTGACCAACGCCACGAGCCGGTCCTTTGAGGGAGGGCCTGGGGCTGGGTGCTGTGTGTCTCTGTGCTAGCGACCAGTACCTGGCCTGAGGACGTATTTGAAGCGCTCTGCACCAGAGCCTTCCTAAAAAGAAGAGCCACTGGATGGAAGATAGAGGATGGCCCCTGTCAGAGACAGGAACTGTTGGTTCCAAGAGGAAGGCAGGGATTTGGATGAATTCTTCTAGGTCAGAGAAGCTTTTCTAAAAGTGCTTCCTTTTGAGCCTTTCTCATTCTTACGAAGATGAAATAAAGGTGAAAGAGATCAGATGGAGATATATGTAGAAGTTCAGGAAGTCCTTGCCTGGGTACAAAATTCCTCTGCTGGTGTCAGGAGGCCTCCCCCATTTACTTTTGGCCCCTATTTCCTGCCTCATAAGTTTGAGCCAACATAGTGAATGGAAATGCGTCTGCATGATAAATCTTTTGAAAGTTCTCCTCTCCTCTCTTGGGATTTCTTGTGGCTTGGGTGTGTGTCCCTGTGTGTATGTGGTGGGGAGGGTGAGGACATGCTTGTCAAGCTTCTGTATTAGTAAATTTTGGACACCACAAAGAGATCAACTATTGGAATACATAATTCGTTTCATGAAATCTCTTTTCCATTAAGGATTGCTTCAGTATTTAAAAAGAATGCTAGAGCTTGTGAAAAAGCAAATATATGCTGGAAGATTATGTTCTTATAGATGGGAATCAAGATGCCTTGGGTCTGCTACACCTGGAACAAGGGACAAAAGTCAGCGGTACGCCCAGCAGTGTTCACTCCCACCAAATGTTCTTCCTAACAATGCAATCCTCACTTTGCTGGAATAATCTGAGATTATAAACCTGTCATTGATTGCCTAAATCAGCGGTTACTAAACTGGACCCGTGGGTTCTACAAGCTAAAAGAAGGGTTCTTGAAAGAATAGGCCCCACTGTGTAAGCTGTATCATCACAATCGCCACTCTTTCAACACCACGCTAGCCATGAGGCAACACGGTATGAACAGGTCAGCCACAACCTTCAAAAGAGCTACTGATCCAAATCACCTTTGCCTTGTGCTGAAGGGAAATTGACTATTAATTCATGTTATGATCTCGGCTTTTAAACTAATTCATTACAGAGCCCCAGCCTCGAAGACCTTTCGAAGTCATGGTTTGATATATATGTCTTTAACGATTTAACAAAGGCAGTTCTCTAGGGTGGTTGAATGGGAGGAGCCTCTGTCTTGAAAGCTGATTGAAGGTATCTGAATTACGTAATTATCAATTCACAGGTCTCGTCTCTGAGCCCCTTCGAGGCAGGTGGAGAAGTAAGGACTGTGAAGCCGTTTGGGAGCTGGAGCTGTGGACTGCGTCCCCTGCTCCCCCAAACCTGCGAGTGAGAACTGGAATGACGGGATCACTCACCTCGCCCCCGCGTCTGTGGACACACCTGACCGAGAATCCACTGCAAGTCCCTGCCAGCAGGGCCCGCTGGGAACACGGGCTCCTCATCGTCGCCTGACAGAGGGAGAGAGGCTCATCTGGGGAGCCAGAGAACCTTCAGGGCGTCTCCAGGGTTGGGGAAGGTCCTCTCTGGCCCCCAGCCAATCCCTGCCCTGAGAGCTGGTTTCTCTCCAGCAGACCCTTCCAAGTATCACTGGAGCAAGACTGAGTCCAGTCTCAGAACCTCCACGGTGACTCTCAACTGTATATACTTCCACACAGGGTTGTAGGCAGGAGCTGACAACTGCTGCCCTTGTTTTTCCTCTCTCCTTTTAAGAGTTGGACTAGTTCTGTGGATGTTACTGTGTGAAAAGGATGAATGTAATGGAAATTCTAATCCTCAAAACAAAAACCGTGGCCTACCTACAGCGGTAAGAAGCAGAAGGGAACAGACAAGGGTCAGACAACCCTTGGGGTTTGGAACAGTCTCCAGTGACAGCACAGCCACTGCACCGAGGGGCTCACCTGCGAGATCCACAGACAGACACAGACACACACACGCGGATTCGGCTTTAAAGCTGCATAGATGGGAGTCACGGAATCATCATTCCAGCTCATCGTGTTACGTGAAGAGGCCACAGGCCCACCCTCCACACGGCAGACTGTGCTGCAGACAAGCCCTTCTCCATGCGCAGTGGCTGCTAAACGTGTTGGCTGCTGCTCTTACAAAAGCCAGTGCTTACATCTGCAGAAGAAAGTTATTTTTTTAATTGTACATAAGAATGAATATTTGTAAATATCAGGAATATTAAAACTAACAATATTTGAAATTAGTTTTCTAGTTGCATTTTAACTGCATATTGTGCTTTTTACCCGGCGCTCTTCAGTCACTTGCCCCCTCCACTGTTCTCGGAGGGTCCAGTTCCTGCCTTCAGTGCAAAGCCTGGCCTGGGGAAGGGTTTGGTAGAATCCTGCAGGAATTTGGGTGTGTTCTGAGCACTGCATTCCTTTAAGAATGTGCTAATACTAGTGACACACAATGGCTTATTACCATGATCGGCAACATGGCATTCTTCCGTCATTTCTAGAGGCTTCCAAAGCATAAGAAACCACCACCCACACCACTCCCACACGAAGTTCTCGGTAGGCAGGATGTGGGGTGGCTGCTGGGAGACTCCTGTGAACTGAGCAGCCCTGCAGAACTGAACTAAGCTGTCGAGGCAATGGAATATACTGAGGAGTCACGTATCTCAACAGTATGCAGAATAACCACCTTGCATTTTAAACAACTTATTGCATAAAATAAGGTATGTATTTGAATGTATTTCATGCTATAGTGAAAAAATCTAAATTACTGGAGAAATTGCACTGCTGGAGGATGACAGCAGCGCTGCATGATGCTGGATCCATAAATGCATGTGTTCATTTTCTCATAAAATATGCAGCCTAAGATTAGCAGAGTAACTCAAAATAACAAGTCAGAAATGCTGGAACTTAATCTTCCCTATCTTCCACCCAAATGTCTCCAAAAGCTTCAGCAATGCACTGCTGTTTGATGCAAACTCCTGCAACAATAATGACTTTTTTGATTTACGTAAGTTGGTAAAATGTTAGGCTACATCCCCAAATACCTTTTCTTGGGTGATTCTGGGGACCACTCCAGGATATTCCTTGGGCCTGATTACAATCACAGGTGAAAAGACAACATACAGAACTCCACGCAAAACAGTTCCCTCGTAAATATTTTCAACATTAAGATAGTGCAACTTTGAAAACACATCATCACAACACAAAGGCGCTCCTTGCACGCATCTGACTTCTCCACTTTATACCTTGGCACACAAAACAGGAATTTTGATTCATATTTTTAAAACAACATAAAACTTCCACGCCTTAGGAGAAAAAGCAAACTGGCTGGTTCTTCCTCACAATAATATATAATAATGCTTCCTTCTTTACTCACTCAATTATAAAACAGGCCATTCTGGCCTCATGTATCTGCAAAGTCTCCTTTCACAATTAAATAAATCACATACCTCTGTGGGTTTTATTTCATGATCTCTTCAAAGCATCCCTTTCTCTGTTTTCCCCTGCCCACACCCCCGTCCCAGCCCCTGTCCCCAAATAAACACTGTTTGCGGTCAAACCAGACGGAAGTTTGTGTCATTTCAGTCTAGTTTGCATGCAGTTCCCCTAGAAGGAATCAGAAACAAAGACCGTGTTTGCTCATTTGGTTTTACTTCTTTGTACCATGTAAAACTGAACAACACTGCGCAGGGGGCCCGGCCCCGCTTCCCTCCTTGGTGTCTTCCTCCAGCTGAAGTGCAGGTTGGAGGGAATCAGACCAGGTTCCCAGGCTTCCTATCTTTGCCTTTGATGGGTACTATTGTGCTCTCTGCGTTGTTCTGCTGAAACTGCAGTCTGCTGCCCCTGTGTGCGTTGCTGCGCTGGTGATGGAGGAAAGAGGCGCCGGGGTGGTGGCCCATCACCTCGCTGTACGTCGGGGGCGGCCCCTCCATCCTCCCGTTACTGCTGCAGGTGGTTGCACTGATGCCCGAGTTGCTGCTGGGTGGGCACGGGCCCCCGCTGTACATCGCAATGTCTATCAAATCACTGTCAAATATGGTTCGGTTGGGCGGGGCCCTCACGGACTCTCGGTTGAGTTCCATCTGCTGTTCAGGGTCCCGGAGCTGCAGGGTGCAGGGCCCCTGGTAAGGAGGTGGCTCTTCACCGTCGGACAGGGAGATGGTGGGAGGAAGATCGATCTCGTGCTGCACATAGGGGTAGGTGGGCTGGAAGCGGCTGAAGCGATCCCTCTGGATGAAGGAGGGCGCTGTGAACCTGTCCCTGGACCGCGGGGCATGCATGATCTGGAAGGAAAGGAGGAGAGGCCTGAAGACGGTTTGGGCGCAATGATGACCATAAATGTGTCAGAATCAAGGAAAGTCACGCTTGGTCTGTTACTACCAGTTTGAACACCCTCTCCCAGGAAAAAAACAGGAAAATCCAATTCCAGGAAAAAAGCTTACTTTTCTGATTCCTTGTGACAGACCACTCACCTTGCCAGATCCTAGGGCATCCGGGAGGGCTGAGCAATGGAGAGCTGTGGGTAACTGAAAGCTCGGGCTCCGGGCAGTTACTGTGTGTGCTACGTGTGCATTTTCCCCTTGGACACAGAACACACTAGGAGCTCCAAGAGTCACAGGGCGAACAGCACCGCAGCCTGCACTCGGATCCGGTCACCAGTGACCTTGTCCAGGACTCGGCTTCTCTACAACTTACGAGGACAGGACAAGGCTGCCTCCTTTCTCAGGTCCCTGCCAGCTCTAGAACCTAGAACCTACGATTCAGAAAAGCAAGGAGGGGCTCCGAGTTTTTATTTTTATTTATGTCTTAATTTTTTTTTTTTTTTTAGACAGGGTCTGGCTCTGTCACCGAGGCTGGAGTGCAGTGGTGCCATCTTGGCTTATTGCAGCCTCAACCTTCTGGGCTCAAGCGATTCTCCCACCTCAGCCTCCTGAGTAGCTGGGACTACAGGCGCACCACCATACCTGGCTTGTTGTTTTGAGATGGGGTTTTGTCATGTTGCATAGGCTTGTCTTAACTCCTGAGCTTAAGTGATCCACCCGCCTCAACTTCCTAAAGTGCTGGGATTATAGTCATGAGCTACTGCGCCAGCCAGGACTCCGGGTAAGCAGAAGTTACAACTTCACACAGTGGTACATGGAGCAGATACAAAGCGCTGGGTCGACTTATTAATTACTTAGAGAAGATGATTGCCCTACCAATTACTTTTTAACAAATCCCCCAATAATGACTGCTTTTCCTTTGTGGCTCCTAGACTTTTCCAGTTATTTGGAATCTGAGTAAAAGTTTCCTGTAGTTATTTTTAGTCACTGACATGAAAAATGTTTTTACTCAAGTAAATATGATTATCATAATTTATTTTTTCAAAATGAATCCAGGTAGTATATTTCTTACAAAATCTTCTCATTTCTTCTACCATCCCAGTTTATTCTAGGAGATGGCTCTTTTATATACATATATATACATATATATACATACACGTGCGCGTATATATGCATAGGTGTGTGTGTATACATACATGTGTATATACATGCATTTAATATACACACATATCTACACACACACATAGAGATACTGATTTCTCTCACACCATTATTTTTAACTTAAAGGCAAAAAAAAGTTATTTTAAAATCCACATTATTACACTTGGAGATGTGGGAATGAATCATGCTGATATTTATAAACTATGCCCACACTTGCCAAGGCACATTAGTAGAAGCTTATGGGATCATGTAAAGATACGTGATTCTCAAATTGTTTTTGATAAGGAGCTTTAGACTAGCACGAATAATCCGTGGAAGATTCTAGGGGAAGTCCCCTCCCGCTTTTGACCAAAGTGTCAGCCCGCCTGGCGAGGCCCCTCCCCTTCCCCCACGTGGCAGGGACGGGACCCCCTCATCCCCACCTGCTGGGGCCCCTTACCTCCGAGGCGCCCGGCCGTGGTGCGGCGCTGTCTGAAGGCCACAGGCACCCTTCCTGGCGGAGGGGAAGGGGAGGAGAGTGGGGAACAAGAAACAGGAAAATCATTAGCCCCGCAGCACCTAAAAACATGAAGCACAACTTCTGGAAAGGGGGATCTGCATAAAACGTGGAGCGAGACCGGGCGCGGTGGCTCACGCCTGTCATCCCAGCACTTTGGGAGGCCGGGGCGGGCAGTTCACCTGAGGTCAGGAGTTCGAGACCAGCCTGACCAACACGGTGAAACCCCGTCTCTACTAAAAATACAAAAATGAGCCGGGCGCGGTGGCGGCGCCTGTGGTCCCAGCTCCTCGGGAGGCTGAGGCAGGAGAACGGCGGGAACCCGGGGGCGGAGGTCGCGGTGAGCTGAGATGGCGCCGCCCACTCCAGCCTGGGCCACAGAGTGTATCAAAAAAACAAAAACAAAAAAATGGACAAACACACACACAAACAAAAAAACGTGCAGCGAGAAAGCTGGTCCCGTGTCAGATCTCATGTCCACATGCGGGGCTGGGAACAAAAGGAAACGTGGAAACGCTGAGCTCCCGGCCGGATGAGATGGGAGTGGAAACGGCTCGCGCTCCACACCTGCGGGCTTGGAATACGCTCAGACGCCTGAACACCCGCAGTCGGGGCCGCCCGCGAGGGCAGGCGGGGTGGGGGCAGCCCTGGCCGAGGCGGCCCCGGGGGCGCAGCTCCGCGCTCGCTCGCAGGGACACCCGGGTCCGAGACGGGCCGGCTCCCCGCCCGCGAGGGTCTCCTCCAGTCCGTATTCACGGGGCAGACGCAACCTCACATCTGCTGCCTCAGGGTCTCTTTTCAAAAATGTGTGGCCAGACGGACCAGCCACAGGCCCCGGGAAAGATTCTTCCCAAGGGCACGCGTGGGCCCTTTTCAGCCCGGAGCGGGGTCCGCGGGGCCGTCACGGGAGAGCTGGGACTCCGCGGGAGGAGCCCGCGTGTGGGGAATTTTCGGGAACGCGCGGGCTGGGCCATCCCTGCGCTCCGAGGGCCCCGGCGCCAGCAGCACACGGCGGTGCGCGGACGAAGGGGGCTCAGGGAGCGCCTGGAACCCGAGGGCAGGGCCGGGCGTGGCGGGCACAGACCGGGGCGGGGCTCCGGCGCCAGCGGGGCGGGGCCGGGAAGGGGCGGGGCCGGGAAGGGGCGGGGTCGGGAAGGGGCGGAGTCGGGAAGGGGCGGAGTCGGGAAGGGGCGGAGTCGGGAAGGGGCGGAGTCGGGAAGGGGCGGAGTCGGGAAGGGGCGGACGCGCTCCCACCGCCCGGGGCCCAGGCTCGGCCCGCAGGGGCGCTCCTCGCTCCCGGAGCCCAGGCAGCCGCAGCCGGGGACGCCGCCGGGTCCCTCTGCCGGGCACTCAGAGGGGCTGAGCGGTTCCTGAAAACGCAGCGACTGTCCCCAGTGGCCTTATTTCCCGAAAAGCGAGCAAACCCGGCCAAGTGCCCCCAGGAGCCCCCGTCCAGCCGGCTGCGCCCCCGAGGCCCGGCCCTTGGCTGACCCGGCGCCCCGCTCCCTTCCCGCACCCCCCGCGGACAGCGGCCCCGCCACCCCAGACCGGAAACCGCGCGGGGCGCGCCTGCTGCTCCTCCCTCACCCCAGCCCTCGGCCTCCCTCCCGGTCTGCAGCGCTGAGTGTCTGGGCAGAGGCCGCTGCGCCAGGCGGCACCGCCGCGGCTTCCCTGAACGCGAGGACTAGGTTAACCGATCTAATCCATCGATGGATCCGTCTATCTTCGTCTAATCTATTTCTCTCTGTCCATTCATCCATCTAATCCATCCATCTATCCTTCTCATCTATCTCTATCCATTTGTCTCCGCCTATCCAACTTACCCATTCATCAAGCAATCTAGGCCATCTAGCTATCTAAATATCTGTCTGTCTCTGTCTCCCCATCCATCCATCCATCCATCCATCCATCCATCCATCCATCCATCCATCTATTGAGATGGGGATCTCGCTGTGCTGCCCAAGCTGATCTTGAACTCCTGGGCTCAAGTGATCCGGCCTCAGCCTGCTAAAGTGCTGACATTACAGGCTGGCGCCACCATGCCGGGCTAAAGGACCCTCTCCTCCTCTCTGGGAAATTCACAGCACCCATAACTAAGAACTGCTGCTGCTGACATCTCACAGACTTGTCTCATCTTTTCCTCTCTATGTGTACTTTAAATACTACACACGTAATACATGTATGTATTCTCCCTTGTACCACACACAACCAAAGACATTCTAGACTCCCAAATCCACCCGTATCCTGGTGCTGCACCTCTGCACTGTGTCTTTTCAAATGCATTTCCCAGACCTATATGGGTGACACACATTGTTTGTCAAATAAGTAACTAAATTCTTTCTTAAGGCTTGTGAACCCAGGTGCCCCTCTCCTCTGTTCCCTCTCTCTCTCATTGGCCTTATCCAGCCTGTCAGCAGGTCTAACGCATCCCACAGAGAGTTCCTGAAGCCAGGAAAGCGGTGCAAAGGGTAACTCAGGGCATGCCTGCAGCCCTGGGTCTCCTCCCCACCACACCACCTTCCTCGGCCTTGCTGCCAGGGCCAAGCCAGCCCTGGACCTTTCCCAGGCAGCCCACCAGTGTGGGTCCCATCTGCTTCTGTTGCTCAAAACAAGGACACAACTGTTATCTGTTCATTTTGCTTGCTGGGGTGGGAAAAGGGTATCCTGCCCTGAGGTTCTCAAAGCCTGAGAACTAAGCCTAGAGCAGGAGGAGAGTTGACCACTGGTAGAAAAGGAGTTCAGGTCATTCCTGCCTTGGGACATCTGCCAGACGGGATGGTCTGGAGATGGGAACTTTTCCTGCCTGGCTTTTGTTTTTTGCGGGAATAATGTAACAGCAAAATTAAAAATCCAAAATGGGAGGAAATGCATCTACAGTCCCATCATCCTAATACTTAAACAGAGTTTTGTTTTTTGTTTTTTTTTTGAGATGGAGTCTCGCTCTGTTGCCCAGGCTGGAGTGCAGTGGCGGGATCTCGGCTCACTGCAAGCTCCACCTCCCGAGTTTATGCCATTCTCCCCCCTCAGCCTCCTGAGTAGCTGGGACTACAGGCACCTGCCACCATGCCCAACTAATTTTGTTTTTTTGTATTTTTAGTAGAGATGGGGTTTCACCACGTTAGCCAGGATGGTCTCGATCTCCTGACCTTGTGATCCGCCTGCCTTGGCCTCATAAACCGCTGGAATTACAGGTGTGAGCCACCACGCCCAGCTGATTTCTTTCTTTAAGTGCTTTTCTAATGCTTGTTCATTTGCATACATTAAATTTATACAGTTGTAACCATAATGAGGTTACATTATTGTTGTATATTTTCGTCTTCAGAGTATAACGTAAGTACTTTCCTCCACCACCACCAGTTTTTTCCAGCTTTAGAGGTATAATTAACAAAAATTATGGCTACATAATAATTTATTTAGCTATTTACTGACAATTGCCCCCTGCCCCAATTTATTTACTTTTATAGGCCTTTTCCCAGGCCTTTCACCCACACGGTACATAGGGGACATTATAACTACAACATGCTGTGGAACAGCTTGAGGCCAAAACTCGAGAAGGCTGGCATTCCAGCTCTGTGCCCCAGGCTGCTACGCAGAAAACCTAGATGGGAAGACTGACTGGAGTTCTAGAAAGGCTGAATCCCAACCACCCCGTACCATTAGCTGATGCTCACTCCACAGCCTCCTCTGGTCATTCCACCAAGGCTGTCACACGCTGACTGTCTGCAAGGTCCCCGTCCTTAGCCCTTAAACCTCTGGCGCTGCTGGAGAAGCCTGCTGGCTCCTGCTCCATCTCTATGCAAAACAACGATTTGAGTCTGTGACCGGTGTCCTCCAAGGGACTTATGCCAACTGAGAGTGCAGACAGCTGAGTACAAAGATGTGTCTCCCTTGTCTAGGCTGGGGGTCTTTTCACTCACCCCACATGCTACAGAGAACATTTTCAGGGAGAAGGGGGCTCACTACACAGCTGGCTTCTGCTCAGATGGCAGCATTCCCACATCCTCATTATGGGGCCAATTTTAATCAACAATGAAGGCACTGATGTTCTCGGCTAATGCTTGCATTGTTGTATTACTCAAACAAGCTGTGAAATAATACTGAAAGTAGTTCACAGAATTTTGAGCAATAGGAACAAAACCTTGTTAATAACTTCATACAGGCTGAAATGCCATTCACCCATTCACCCAGCTGTTCATTCATGACCTCACTATACATGCACTGAACACTTCCTTGCAGCGGGTCTCAGTCCTCTTCCGCTGCAACACGTGAGCAGATGTGCACACGTCCAACAGACACTGGTGCTGCATGTCCGCAAGGGGTGGGAGACGGGGGCTCTGCACAGTTCCCAGGGCTCATGGAGTCACTCCAAACCCAAGAAACTCAGGAAAGCATCCTGGAATGCCAGTGGGTTAGAGGGCCATTACTCTGGGGATCACTCTGAATGAATTCTGGTTTACTTTTTAAGTTACATTACTCTCAAATCACTCACGTTTGACCACGAGAAGGACCAGTTCCTTGAGACCCACATCACACTGAGCAGGACTCATCAGGGGCTGTTACACCTGCCCCAGGATGCTTACGAGAAGGCACCTGCTTTGGGGGCACACAGGTCTGGCAGCAGCTCTCAGAGGCCTCTTGTATGCGCAGTGCCTTGCAAGCATGTTTTTATTCTCTTACTTTCTCCCTGGAACAAAGGCACTAACAAAAAAGGTAACAAGAATTATCTGATGACAATTTAGTATTATACAGATGGAGGCTGCCGCTATCAGCACAAGTTTACATCTGTAAGGGTAAGAAGTCTCGGAGGCGGGTAGCCATTGCATAGGCTAGAATTCTGGCCATGTTTTTCATTTTAAAATTTAAAACGTTTTTATTATTTTTTTAAGAGACAAAGTCTATGTTGCCTAGGCTGTAGAGCAGTGCATTTTCATAAATGTGCTGATAGCATTGAACTCCTGGCCTCAAACCATCCTCCCACCTCAACCTCCTGGACAGCTGGGACTACAGGTGTGTGCCACCGAGCTCAGCTTCTGCCACTTTCCAAACTATGATCTCAGGCAGCTCATTTAGTTTCTCCCAGCCTCAGTTTCCTTATTTATAAAAAGAGGTTGTCATGAGGCTCAAATACCATCTACGAGAATTCCTTAGCACAGCGCCTTAAATAAGCTTCAGCAAAATGGTAGCCGTTCTCATCACAGGTAGTGGTTACTTGCTGTTGTTACGCACAGTTAAAGGGGGATACATTTCCATTATCTTTTTTTTTTTTTTTTTGAGACAGAGTCTTGCTCTGTTGCCCAGGCTGGAGTGCAGTGGCATGATCTTGGTTCACTGCAACCTCTGCTTCCCGGGTTCAAGCCATTCTCCTGCCTCAGCCTCCTGAGCAGCTGGGACTACAGGCGTGTGTCACCATGCCCAGCTAATTTTTGTATTTTTAGTAGAGATGGGGTTTCACTGTGTTGGCCAGGATGATCTCGATCTCCTGACCTTGTAATCCGCCCGTCTTGGCCTCCCAAAGTGCCGGGATTACAAGCATGAGCCACCGTGCCCAGCATAATTTCCATTATCTCTCTTAAGGTATTCCTTTAGGCCGGTGCAGTGGCTCACGCCTGTAATCCCAGCACTTTGGGAGGCCGAGGTGGGCAGATCATGAAGTCAGGAGATTGAGACCATCCTGGCTAACACAATGAAACTCTGTCTCTACTAAAAATACAAAAAATTAGCTGGGCATGGCGGCGGGTGCCTGTGGTCCCAGCTACTTGGGAGGCTGAGGCAGGAGAATGGCGTGAACCCGGGAGGCGGAGCTTGCAGTGAGCCGAGATGGTGCCACTGCACTCCAGCCTGGGCGACAGAGCCAGACCCCATCTCAAAAAAAAAAAGATATTCCTTTAAAGATAACCAGTTCATTGACATTTCCTTACTATTTTTTTAAACAGTATTCCAAAAGTGGTGTTTTGAATGGAAAGGCTGAGGAATGGGGGCAGCTTAAGCAATGTTGTGTCAATTCCAGGATTCTTCAGGAGCTTCCTCCTAAGGTTGGGTGCTGCATTAACCAAGAGACTCCGCACAGGCAAGTTCTCCTCTGGCTCTGGCTACTTGGTTTCAGTAGAACCCCAGGTGCTACACAGACCAAAGGCCTGCCTCTGCGTAAAGACTATCTGTGCTCTTAAAACATTAGCCCAGCACGGCAGTCAGCTGCCCACCGAGGCAGTCACCATGACTACACACCTCAGCCGAGATTATCTGCACCATGCGCTGTTTTCTTGATGTCATGAGGTCACACAGGGAGGCAGTGGATGGGGTAAAACAAAACAAAGCAAAACAGAAAAAATCCAAACAACTTTTGGCCAGGCACGATGGCTCATGCCTGTAATCCCAGAACTTTGCGAGGCCAAGGTGGGTGGATCACCTGAGGTCAGGAGTTCGAGACCAGCCTGGCCAACATGGTGAAATCCTGTCTCTATTGAAAATACAAAAATTAGCCGGGTGTAGTGGCAGGCGCCTGTAATCCCAGCTACTTGGGAGGCTGAGGCAGGAGAATCACTTAAACCCAGGAGGCAGAGGTTGCAGTGAGCTGAGGTCACGCCACTGCACTACAGCCCGAGTGACAAGAGCGAGACTCCATTTCGGGAAAAAAAAAAGTGCTGGGTGCGGTGCTTCACACTTGTAATCCCGCGTTTTGGGAGGCCGGGGTGGGCAGATCACCTGAGGTCAGGAGTTCAAGACCAGCCTGGCCAACATGGTGAAAAACCGTCTCTACTAAAAATACAAAAAAAAAATCAGCTGGGCACGGTGGTGCATGTCTGTAATCCCAGCTACTCAGGAGGCTGAGGCAGGAGAAATGCTTGAATCCGGGAGGCCGAGGTTGCAGTGAGCAGACATCGTGCCACTTGCACTCCAGCCTGGGCGACAGAGCAAAACTCCATCTCAAAAAAACAAAAACAAAAACAACTTTATAACGTTGAACTTTGTGAAAAGTTTTTATTCTCCTTTGGGCTTTTTTTTTTTTCTAAAATGAAATCTGTATTGTGAACGAATACAATGGACCGTTGAACAACACGTGTTTAAACCTGGCTGGTCCACTAAAACGCAGATTTTTTTAACCCAGTGTGTATTCATGAGATGCAAAAACCTCTCATATGGAGGGCCGACCTGTTTTGTCCGGGGTTCAGCAGGACAGACTGCGGGACTTGAGCATGCTGGGACTGTGGTGTATTTGGAGGTCCTAGAACCAATCCCCTGACGGTACCGAGGGACAGCTGGGCCTTGCTGTTTGTCATTCTCCTGCGAGTGTAGTCACCGTCAGACCACCACTCCTGTTTGAACATCTCTGAGTAGGATGAGAACATTTTTCTTTGGGGTCTATAAGGCTGTGGGCAGGGTCTTGACAGCAGTAAACACGCCAAAGGCAGAAGCTTTCCTGAGACAGTCTCTAGCCGACATCCACAGAAGGCACAATCACTCACACTCACACACACACACACGGGCACAGCTGTCTTCTCTGCTACGTACACTAGGAATTATAACATTAGTCTGGTGCTCTGGCCTCTCTGGCTTGGCCCTGGGAGCTGCCCCCACGCCCCGCTCTGGTGAGCACGACTACCCAGACCCAGGGACCACCCTGAGGGGCTGGCTGGTCAAATGGCTCTGCTGAATCCAGACTTTTAATTCCTACATCTATGGAAAAGGGACACAGAACGGCTCCAAATCGTGCAAGCTTGAGGACAGACATTTTCAGACTCCTTTACACTTGAGCAATCTGTTCCGTATTTTCTTCCTTCCGAATGGTCAGTGAACGGTCACACCAACAGGAAAACTCCCCACAAATTCAATCTGCTTGACACCAAAACATTTGTGTTAAAGCGAAAAAATATCACCGGAGTTTCCAAATGATTGTCTTTATGGTGCAGAAAATCAGACGTGTTATCTGCAGATCTGGAGCACAGCGACTGAATGCTTTTCCTTTTACATCAGGCATTTGGCACTTTTTTGGGGGCAGGTGGGAAATACTCCAATGTTATGGTCTTTGGAGGCGGAACCTTTGCGAGGTAATTAGGTAATGAGGGTGGAGACCTCATGAATGGGACCAGCACCCTTGTTAGAAGAGGCTGGGGCTCTTTCCACAAGAGAAGGTGGCCATCCGCCACTGGGAAGAGTGGCCTCATCCGAACCCAACCGTGCCGTCACTGTGGTCTCTCACGTCCGACCTCCAGAATAAGACACCAGTGTTTGTTGTTTACAAGCCACCCAGTCTACAGTACTTCGTTCTAGAAGTCAAACTAAGGCTGAATTTTAAAGTTTGAGCTCTTATGTTTATATTTTTGTCCATTTTGAGTTAATTTTTGAATATGTTATAAGGGCCCAATGTCATTCTTTCGCAGGTGGCTATCCAGGTTCCCCATCACCACTCTTTCCCCACTGAATGGCCTTGGCATCCTTTCTGAAAATTATTTGACAATATATTTGAGGGTTTATTTCTGCACTCGCTATTCTATTCCATTGGTCTATATATTTGTCTATATCCCAGCACCACACTGTTTTGATTACTACAGCTTTGTAGTAAGTTTTGAAATCAGGAATTGTGAGACCTTTAACTTTTCAAATCTTTTTTTGAGATTATTGTGGATATTTAGGGTCCCTTGAGATAATATATAAACTTTAGGATGGATTTTTTTTTCCTACTTCTGCAAAAAGCCTCATTGGAATTTCAAAAGTGATTACAATGAAGTCTGTACATTGCTTTGAGTAGTACTAACATCTTAAAAATAGTTAAGTCTTCCAATTCATGAATACAAGGTATCTTTCCATTTATTTGTATCTTCTTCCATTTCTTTCAGCAATGTTTTCTATTGTTCAGTGCACAAGTCTTTCACCTCCTTGGGTAAGTACATTTCTAAGTATTCTGTTCTTTTTGATGCTATTGAAAATGGAATGTTCTTAATTTCCTCACTGAATTGTTCACTGTACATGAAAATAAATGCAACGGATTTGTGCATGTTGATTCTGTATGCTGCTACTTTGCCAAATGCGTTAGTTCTGACACTTTTTGGGTTATTTTTTAAATAGAATCTTGAGGGTTTTTACACATTAGGTCATGTCCTCTTCTAACAGAGATGCTTTTACTTCTTCCTTTCCACTTGGAATGGCTTTTCTTTCTTTTTCTTGCCTCATTGCTCTGGCTGGAACTTCTAATTAACACGATGTTGAACAGAAGTAGTGAAAGCATCCTTGTCCTGTTCCCGGTCTTAGAGGAACAGCTTTCAGTCTTTCGCCATTAAGTACGAGGTAAGCTATGGGCTTTTCATGGACAGCCTTTATGATGCTGAAGCAGCTTCCTTCCATCCCACTGTGTTGAGGGCTTCTATCATGAAAGGATGTTGAATTTCATCAAGTACTGGCGGCAGTGGTGGCCCATCTGGAGCGGCTGCTGCGAAGACACCGGCTGACGCAGGGCAGGCACGGCCAGGGCTGTGTGCTCCATGGAGCCCGTGGGAGCCAGAACAGGTGGGAGCCCTGCCCCGTTCTGAGTTGCAGGGGCAGGAGCCCTGCCCTCCTGGGTGCAGCTGCAGTCACAAAGCTGCAGTCACAAAGCGGACCCAGGCATCCTCGTGCTCTCAGGGGCCTGGTGAAGTCCCCCTGCCCCTATGTGGTCCAGGCTGGAGATTTTAGACTATTGGTTCAATCTCCTTACTAGCTACAGCTCTATTGAGATTTTTCTGTTTCTTCATGATTCAGTCTTGGTAGGCTGTTCGCAATATTTTTTTCATTTCATCTGGTTATCCAACTGGTTTGCATACAATTGTTTGCAGCACTGTTTTACAATCCTTTTCATTTCTGTATCTTTTGGATCATTTGTCATCCAACTAATACATTTCTTATTATTAAAGGACAGTCATCTGCAGCCATGATGTACTGAGGATTCCCTGGGCTGTGCTGTGGGCTGTAGCCTGCTGCCATGCGTCCACGTGTGCAAGGCCACACCATGCCCTGAACCCTCCTGGGCTTATGCTCTCAGCCACACTCTCCTTTCCACATACACAGGGGACCCCAGGAATGATCACAGGCGGGGACTGGAAACAACCGGGGAAAGCACTGAACACAGTGTTTTCCAGCGTGTGCTTTGCAACCTCTTACACAGCTGGAAAATCCATTTAAGTGGGTCACAGCCAACATTCCAAAAACTGAAATAGAATAGAAATGATCTGAGCACTCTGTAATTATTGTTTTGTAAAACCTCTGCCTAAACTGCGTTATAGGAGGCTTTTGTGTTGTGATATAAAAGGTATTTCTTACTGTTCTTCATGGCTAAATACAGATTGAAGGCCTTCGAACGAAGCCAGTTATCCCTCATTTTAGGTGGGGGGAAACTGAGGCCAAAGAGGGCACATGCTTCTCTAGGCGCCTCGTCCAGTCTGCGGTACAGCAGGACTACTTCTCGGTACTTTCCTTCTACCCAAGGGCTAACCTCCCAGTGAATGAACGTATTTTATGGCCTCAAATAGTTGGAAATCTATTTTTCTCCTGTTCCATGGTGAGAATTTCAAAGAAGAGATGAAACTGACCTTTGGATATTCAGCAACACCTTTGTCTTCTGATAAAATCAATTTTCCCTGTTTTCTCCCTTGTCTCATGCAGCCTCTCCACCATCCTGGTATTTTCTCACTACCGTCCTTTCCACTCTAGATGGCAGTCACAGCCCGGACGTGAGGCCGGCACCCCTCGATGTCAGAGACGGCACCTCCCCCTTTCTCCCTCCTGGGGAATCCGTCATCAGACTTCTCAGATTCAAGATCCCCCAACTCTGCTCAATCTAGGGCACATCCCCTAAGAGAAAAGACAAATCATCTAGGAAGGTCTGCTGGGAACGAAAGGAAGGGAATCCTTTCTATTTCTAGGACAATGCAACGGGCTGGGGGCAAAATCAACACGAGGTGCCTCTCCCAGCTTGATGCTGGGGTTAGTGAGCAGTCGGGCTTCAAGAGGAATCAGCCTGGGAGTGAGAAAGCTCCAGGCGGCAGGGAAATGTGGAACACACAAGATCCGGGCAGGCGTCATCCTGATCTCAGCCCCAGTTGCCTCGTCTCACACGTGAGAAGTCAGGGCTCAGAGGGGAGCTTCTGACCTTCGCCCAAGGTCGCAGAGCCGCGGGGGCTTGGCCCAGAGCCACAGCCCAGCCTGGTGAGCCTCCCCAGCAAGGGCCACCCAGATTTAGGATCATTAAGATAATTTTTAATCTTTCTCTCTCTCTCTCTTTTTTTCCGGAACAAACCACACCAACTTTCAAGGACTAAGCAAAAAATAAACCAACAGATTTTACTATTAGATTATTAATGCCAATACCTTATATATTTAAAAGATCACTATACATTTGATTAAAATGTTGATACATTTTATGTAAAATTATTATTTTAGCTACCGTAGAAACTGTGTTCAAATGAATTACCCTGGGAGTCTATAGATGCCCAGAACAGTACTGCCTTCAGCATCAGTTTACATGATCAGAGGATGTTTTGTAATTGCGGAGGTAATACATGAATACATTCTTACCATAAATGTTTTACTGAACAGACCAGGGTTCCTTTGTCCTTACGTCCTTCCCGGGCACAGCTGTCGGTTTGCTGTGGGTCCTTCCTGACCTTTCTTTACAGATCAGTTTGTAACTTGGACGTCAGTCTCACTAATTGAGTCGTGCTTGCCTTTGCACCAAAATTGTATCGTTTGGTTTTAATGAACAAGACTCAACTCTAAACGGATTTTGGCAGGTACCAAAAATCAAATCTACCCCAAAGAGCAAATAGTTTTCTTATTTGCTCTTTGCAAAGGAAGATTTGCCTTTGTGGAGAAGCTTTTAAAAAATTTCCCTTGACTAAACAAACAAACAAACAAAAACAAGCCAGTCAGGTGCAGTGGCTCAGGCCTGTAATCCCAGCACTTTGGGAGGCTGAAGTGGGAAGATCGCTTGAGCCAAGGAGTTCAAGACCAGCCTGGGCAACACGGTGAGACCTTGTCTCTACAAAAAATTTAAACATTAGCCAGGCATGGTTGTGCGTGCCTGTAGTCACAGCTATTCAGGAGGCTGAGGCCGGGCGATCAGTCGAGCCTAAGTGTTCGAGGCTGCCGTGAGTTAGGATCATGCCACTATTCTCTAGCCTGTGCAACAAAGTGAGATCTTGTCACTTAAAAATAACCCCAAAACCTGAAGGTAATTCCCAAACATTCTGAGCAGCGCCAACATAGGCAGAAGGACTATTTGAGACACTGTCACTTTAAAGATAAGCCTTGACTCTTCCAAAGCTCTGCCCACCGTGGTTCAGGTGGGAATCTGCGTGGACCTGGGGTCCAGCATCCTTTCACAGCTTCTGCCTGGCCGCTTGGCTCCTGTTTCCCTTTATTGAAGGGAGACGTTCTCATTTTGAGGTATGTGAAATTGTCTATCCTCTAATGCTTCAATCAGACATAGCAAAGGGCAAAACCTTTCAAATAACCACCTGAGAAGACTGATAACTTGAAGTCCTTGCTCACTCAGACAGACACGGTGCGGCCAACCCGCCGGACCCTGAGCTCTTGGAAATGCAGTTTCCGTGAAATGCAGTATCGAAGAGCTGTCATCGGACAACCGACACACACACACATCTGTCTGTGGTGCAGCAGGGTCTGCCCTGCCTGCGGGGTCCCCTGCGGTTCATCCCCACAGTGATGCCAGAGGAAGCCTGTGGCTCTTTTCTGTAGTCAGGGGTGTCAGAGACAGACCGAGTACAACCGTGTCAGTAAGCCCTTTAGTCCACTCCTTCAAGCCTTACTGAAAACCATTCCTTTCCACTGTTTTCTACAAGCTTTTCTAAACATACGAGGCGGGCAGGGGTGACAGCAGCAGGACACGGCGAGCCAGGCCTCCAGCCGCAGTGGGAATGAACAGTAGAGCCAAAACCCCCGCTCCCTGTGCCCTCCGAGGGATCCCAGGACACTGCCTGTGGGTTTCTCAAACACCCGTGAGCCTGGGGCCCACCTCAGAGCCTCTGTCTGCAGGGGAGGGTGGAGGGACACTGCCCAGGTAGAGAGAGGCACTCGCACATGTGGCGCACCCAGAGGTCCCCTCGCCGTGAGTTCCGAGCCCCAGCACAGCGGTCTCCCGGCTGTCAGCCACCTGCCCAGGACCGTCTGCCCTCTGGCCATTGCTGCTCCCAAGGCCAGCAGAGAGGCTGCTGGTGCAGGGCCGAGCCCCAGAGAGCAGGGAGCCCACGGCCTCCTCTGTCCCTCTGGCTTTAGGCTTTAGTCACAGAGGAGAGCCCTGCCTGGGGAGATGACTGGACAGCAGTGGCCACGAGTGACCATGTCAGGCTGGGCACAGGACACACAGGGCACTGTTGACCCAGACACGTGTCTGAACTCCTAACCAGGCAGGAACAGGTTTTACGTCCCCGAGAACCCTCTCACCCATTTTTCTGGGAACCAGTGGCCTCTCAGTCTATCTTGCAGTAGAAGCCTGAGTGCAGAAGAACATTTTATCTGAAAAACAACGGCCATGTGCAAACCCACAGACGGCGACAATGCTGCCCGGTATTGAAGGGCACCCCGCGAGACGGGTCACAGCCCCCACGCACAGGCCCAGCCTCAGGGTGTGGCCCCAGAGGCCACCTTTTC
Source organism: Theropithecus gelada (assembly GCF_003255815.1). Classification (NCBI taxonomy): domain Eukaryota; kingdom Metazoa; phylum Chordata; class Mammalia; order Primates; family Cercopithecidae; genus Theropithecus; species Theropithecus gelada. The sequence goes on from NC_037686.1 coordinate 226,610, forward strand.
AAGAGAAGATGGAAATTCCAATTTTTATGGGAAATCTCCCAATTTTTATTTTTTTTTAATTTTTGAGATGGAGTCTCCCTCTGTCGCCCAGGCTGGAGTGCAATGGCGTGATCTCTGCTCACTGCAACCTCCACCTCCAGATTCTCCTGCTTTAGCCTCCCAAATAGCTGGGATTACAGACATGCGCCACCACACCCGGCTAACTGTCGTATTTTTAGTAGAGATGGGGTTTCACCACGTTGGCTGGGCCGGTCTCCAACTCCTGACCTCAAGTGGTCTGCCCACCTTGGCCTCCCAAAGTGCTGGGATTATAGGCGTGAGCCACCGCACCTGGCTCCAATTTTTAAAAGCTAGATTGACTTAGGTTCCAACACCCTGTGGGGCAAACCACGTACCCAGCCATGCTCTAGGCTAACTCTGTGGCTTCTGCAGAGAGGGACTTGTGGGAAGGGCTCACCCCGTATTAGGGCACTGTGGGGAAGCCTCACCCCGTATTAGGGCACTGTGGGGAGGCCTCACCCCATATTAGGGCACTGTGGGGAGGCCTCACCCCGTATTAGGGCGCTGTGGGGAGGGCTCACCCCGTACTAGGGCGCTGTGGGGAGGCCTCACCCCGTACTAGGGCGCTGTGGGGAGGCCTCACCCCGTACTAGGGCGCTGTGGGGAGGCCTCACCCCGTATTAGGGCACTGTGGATCTGAGGAACATGAGTTTCTGCATCAAGAGGCCTGACAGCCACCAAGTGCTTGTCCTCCTCCCCAACAGCCAGGGCCCCTCCCAGCGTCCACCCCGGGGAGCCGGAGGAGCCCGGCTGTGCTGGGTGGGGCCTGGGTGTTCCTCCTGGCTATGAAGAATGGGCACCTGGATTTTCACAACTGATTTAATCCCTATAGGAACTGGTAATGAAGAGATGCGTGATGCGATTCCTTTTGTTAAATTTTACACTGAAATTGCTGTTTCTATAGGTCAAAAATGGCCGAATGTTCACAATTTCATATGCTTCAATCTGGGTAAAGGTCCCTGTCCCTCTCCTGCCTCTCCTTCCATCCGCCGATGGCCAGACCCATCCCCTGCCCCTGAGCTGCCCACACAGGCCAGGCTGGACCCTCTGGGCCAGGCTGCCTGCAGTCGGAAAAGGTCGCCCGGGCTCCCTCAGCTCCAGCAAGAAAGGTTCCAGCAACTTGTTCAAACAGCTGTCCGGGCTGTGTCTGGAATATTCACGCCCCGTTACGGTTTTCCCATCACTGAGTGGTCTAAGATAATGAAACGAAATCTAGACAGTCTCAAAGCTCAGAAGTCACACAAACCAGGCTCCAAAGCAACCAAGCTCAGGCTACCTCAGAAAGAACGCACAAGGGTTCAGATCCAGACCCGCCGCTGCTATCTGCCATGGTGTAAGCATCTGCTTTGCCTGTGACGTAATTTACACCTGGGTGGCTGGTTTTCATTTTCATCCAGAAATCACTGCTTCCACCACATTCAGGCCCAGTAATGTCCATTCCCTGAGCCCCCGGGACACACAGTGTCTACCACGTGGCGACAAAGGCTGACTGGCTTTGGGACACCCATCACATTCACGCAGCCTGCACTGTCCCAGGCCAAGGGGCATGGGAGGAAGGTGCCAGTGTCAGGAGGACACTGGTGGAGGTGAGGAGGGTGCTGGTGGAGGGAGGGGGGCTCTGGTGGGGGGAGGAGGGTGCTGGTGGGGGGAGGAGGACTCTGGTGGAGGGAGGAGGGCTCTGGTGGGGGCAGGAGGGTGCTGGTGTGCCAGGGGGCACAGCCTGGCAGGAAGCCCGGCTGCGTGGGGGCATTCCTGGGTGAAGAGGACCTGGGTTGGGGACCCTCAGGGCAGAGAGAGGGAAATGGACAGCCACACCCACAGTATGAGCGAGGCCTGAGTCTGCGTCCAGGAGAGATCGGAGGTTTCTTCCTCACCCACTGCCACTCTTCTCCCTTTTGGGGAACCATCAGCCAGGCTAATAGACCAGAGCTGGGAGTGGAGCGAGGGCCTGGGCCGAGCTGCCTCTGGTCATCGTGCCGGAATGCATTTGTGTCTTACGAAACGTCACACGGAGTCCTTTGCTAAGCTATGCAGAAGCCACAGGAGGAACAGCCACACCTCGAGGAGGGGCAGCTCCCAGTTCCAGGTTACTCAGAAAAGAAAAGGAGAAACAGCACAGCAGCTCAGGACCTCAAACCCACGCTGCCTGCAGCAAGGGTCTCTGCAAGCCCCAGCTCAGCTCCGGAACGGGGCTCTCAGGGCCAACACTGTATGTGCGTATTAACGAAACGAGGCCCAGACAGGGATGCAGACTTCTGCGGACACAGTTCACTGGCTACCACATCTTCACCTGCCACACGGCATGCGGCCCTGATGGGACCTCTGAACTTCGCTTCATCACCTTCCTGATTTCAGGGAAGGGAGGCTCTGCCGGTGGGCTTCCCGGGAAAGGGCGTCACACACACCTGCTGCCACGTGACACAGAAGACACTCTTTGGACACATTTTGCTTTTCTGCTGGGCCTTTTGGTTGGTAAGGGTGTGGCCAGTGTGCTGGTGTTCAGGACACAAGGTGCTGTGAACAGGGACAGCAAGCGGGGCTGGGTCTGCACCAGGAACAGAGTAAGGAGCTGCCTGACCCACGCTAAGGAGAGAGAAGCCAACACGGGGGCAGGTCTGGGAGGAAGACTGGGGAGCGCCCAGGCAGGGGACAGAGAAGCTCCCTGTGTGCCTGGGCACAGAGACCCCGAGCGTCCTGGAGAGAAGGCCGGGGGAGGCTGTGCCTGTTTCCACCAAGTCCAGGGGTGGCGTTCACAGCCCGTAATACATGAAGGCAAAGCAGCGACGTCTAAGCCTTCTATGGTCCTGAAACTGCTGCTGGAATGAGATTTTCTCCCTGTCCTCTCTCCAAACACAGGCGAATCCCATACACTGTGTGTTTAGCACTTCAGAAGAATTAGTCCTTCCTCTGTCCAACAACCTACAGGCATCAGGATGCCAAAGCGTTCAGTGCGTCTGGATGGTGCAGCCCTGTGGACACCAGACAAAGGACCCCAGGATGCTCTCGAGGCTCGAGGAAGGTAACACAGCAGGGCCAGGGGGGCTTGTGGACTGGACGGGGCACCCAGAGAGAGGACAGAAGGGGCAAGAGAGGATGCAGGGGGCAAGAGGAGGAAAGGGCTGTCAGGTGCACGCCTTCCCCTGGCATCCCGTCTCCCCCTCCGCACGGTCTGAAGGCAGCACTTGGTGGCAGCCGCCCCTTCCCTCTCTCCGCTACCTGCGGGAGCTGCAGAGCAGACAACAAACCTCGGCTCTGCCCATATGGACGGCTGCGCCAATGATCCCAGTGAAGTGCGAGCCTGCCCTCCTGAGAGGGTCCCCGGGGTCCCAGCGGCCACTCCAGGAAACCCACCTGGACGACTGCACCCCACACCCTGGACAGCCTCGGTAAGTCAGGGCAGGGGCCGGAGCCGCACAGCCCTGCTCCGGAAAAGGGACGCTCTGTGAAGAAGGCTCTGCTGTGTTCAGCAAACCGCAGGGCTCAACACCGGGGACCCGGCCTCGCCGCCCGCCACGGAAGCCAAGGATTGATACGCTCGCTCAGCCACACTCGGGCAGCAGAGATCCGGGGGAGGCCCGGGAGGGGCCACGCAGGCTTCCGGGGGGACTGCCCTGTCTGTTTCCTGACTGGGTGCTGGTCACACGGGTGTGTTCAGTTTGTGGCGCCTCACTAAGTGGAACACGTACGAGGTGCGCTTCGCCCCATTTGTTACATGTCAACTGAAAACATGCCCAGCCTCTGAACCCCGATGGGCTCCTGAGTCTCTGGCCGCCGCCTGACGCTGGACCGGGTGGCCGGGGTACTCACCTGCGGCAGCCCGTCCTCCCGCCTCCGGCTCTGGCTTGGGCGGTTGATGAAGGACCGCGTGGAGACTTTGTAGTGGTTCAGCAGGCAGACGATGACCACCACCATCACCGTGACCACCACGACGATGATGATGATTTGGGCGAACTCCAGCTCCGCTGCCACAGAAGAGGACAGTGGTTAGCCGCCTGGCCCTCCGACCCCAGCCCCTTCTCCAGGCACCGCCACCGCCCCAGCCTCTCACACACGTCTGGTCCTCAGGCCCGCAGGACACAGGACCACTGTCCCACCTGAGGGAAGGAGACGCCGTGGCACAGCTGGGAGGCTGCGCAAACCTGCCGTGGGGATCGGGAAGCCTCCCCAGACTGGTTATTTCTCCAACGTCACTGCTCCAGGAACGTTAAACCCGTCTTTATGGTTGAGTGAAGTTTCTCAAGGCAGGTCCCCTAGGGAGCCACACTTGAAAGGAAAAATCGACATTGTCCCTTCCCTCCAAGGCTGTGGCTGTGCAGGTGAGTCAGGAGGCCTGCAGGCGCCGCGCTTCAGGAGTGGCCAGGTCCGCCCTGGGTTTCCCACACCACCGCCCCAAAGATTCCCTAAATGCTACTGACACGCACTTCACACGTGAGTCCAGCAACACAGGGACTTCCAGTCACAACACTGGGCCGGCAGCAGGAAGCAGGTGAGCCGGATCCCTGTTCTGGGAGAGGAAGCAGGTCGAGGGCTCACGGGCGGCCTGGAGCCACGTTCGGACCTCACTCTCCCAGCCCATGGCTCTGCCGCCTGCTTCACCCCTCGTCCCCCATGCTGGAAGGAAGTGACTGTCCGTGCAGTGACGTAAATTCAGAACAAGGGGCTCGGGGATGCTATGAGGAACACAGTGCAGGAATCGGGGGTGGTGTGGTGGACAAAAGGCAGGAGGAAGACGAGAGGACGCCATCAGCTGTGCTGCCCTGGGCTCACAGCACACACGCACACACACGCATGCACATACACGTGCTGCAGCAGGGCTCAGGCCCCGGCCGGCGGGGAGGCGTATCTGTCAGCGTATCCGCTCATACGCGCATCTGCTGGTCACACCCTGGGAACCGAGGGTGAGGCTGGACGAGGGCTTCTCTGGATGCCCTCCGCTGCCACCCTCAGACCCCCACACCCTAGGGACTGAGGGTGGGAGCGGAGGGCAGTGGGGGACTGAGGGTGGGAGCGGAGGGCAGTGGGGCCCTGGGGCCGACAGGAGAGGGGCTGGCGCCTTGAGAATGGAGAGCGGAGTGTGCGGGAGGCTGCTGGCTGAGCTGTGCACAGAGAGCAGACGGACCTGCCAAGTGCCCCCTCCCCCCAGGCAGGGAGAGGCCAGGCTGGCGGGAACATGCCCCTTCCCTGCGGACACGGACAAGGCCATGCTCTGAGCAGCTCCTGGGGCTGGCAGTCAGGAGGCCTGCGGGCCCCGCCCCGGCCAAGGGGGTGCTGTTGCTCTGGGGCTCCCTGTGGCCTGTCGGCTAAGTGGTGGGGGCTCTAGGGGTCTGGTGCCCAGCCCAGCCTTGGGGTTTGAGCGTCTACTTCCCATGGGGAGGGAACGTCCATCGGAACTGCCACACTTACGTGCGTCCCCCCCACCACCCCAACACACACACGAAAGTCTCCCCAGGGCTTATCAACAGTTTTCACGCTGGGGGCTTTCAGGAAAAGACTGAAATCGCGCCGAGTCTTCGAGCAGGTGCTTGGGCCCTTTGCAATTGGGTTCCAACAGAAATGTGACCTGATTTCTGCTCACAGGCCATGGGAAGTATGACATGCTTGTTTACCTAGGAACAGTCTTCGACTCTGCCCCTGCCCATAACCTTCCTGTGTCTGGACATTCTGGCCCAGACCCTGTGTTTCTCAGGACCCTACCCCTACACACCATGTGATGTCTCCCAGGCTGAGTCTGGAGCCCCTACTTTGCCCCTCCTGACACGGGAGGCAGCTCAGTGGCTTCACTGGTACAAGGTGAACTGATGAGCGACTCAGCACCCCCAGGCTGAGAGAAGGGGCTGGGATGTGTGGCCCCAGTTGGCTCTGCCCGGCTGCATGGGTGTGCTCTCCGTGAGGACAGCCACGCCAACAGGATGCGGCCTGCACTGGCTGCAGAGTGCCCGAGTGTGCCTCCAGCAGCCCTGAGGGTCTGTGCAGGGGGTCAGCCACCAGCCCAAGGCGATCGCCCAGGGACAAGCATGAAAGGAAGCAGAGACTCCGCTGAGGACAAAGGCAACGAACACAGTGGTGAGGGCTGAACCCCAAAGTCGAAGACGGTTCCTAGGTAAACAAGCATGTCATATACTTCCCATGGCCCGTGAGCAGAAACAAGGTCACACTTCTATTGTGACCCAAACGACGCCTTCTTTTACCAACTCTTATTTTTATTTGGTGGTTAAATAGCGGAGTATTCACAGATTAAAGCACGCCCTAGGATTTCCGAATGTTTTCTTTTCAAGAGAACTTCACTGCTTCATGGACACGGATACAGAGGAAAATCACGGTGACAGGGACGGATCAGCACGAAGTCGTGCGACGAGTCAATGCTTCTCTTCGAGGACCCCTTTCCACGTCCTCTGTGCTTGACTATGGAAAGCTATGCAGATAAGCACTTGCAGCAAAGCAAATCAAATTATGTTTTCACAAGTCTCCGGGCATTTTTTACATATTTGTGTTTCATTTGAAAAGGATTTTTATTATAAAAATCATGAAAACTTCTTGAAAATTTAAATCACATAGAAGGAAACAGTGCAAGTGTAAAGTCTCCCTTCCCAACCCACAGCCCCTGACTCCACCAAGCCTGACTCCGTCCCCGGGGACAGCCCAGGCCTGTGTGTGCGTCTGCTACGAAATGAAGGCTTCCTCTTTTCAGCTATTGGAATCGAGGTGCAAATATCGTGTCTGCGTCTTTTCACGTAACACATCACAGACCTCTTTAAACGAGCACACACGCGCACTGGCCTCGCTCTGCGGCGGCTGTCTGTCACACACGCGCACTGGCCTCGCTCTGCGGCTGTCTGTCACGCGCACTGGCCTCGCTCTGCGGCGGCTGTCTGTCACACACGCGCACTGGCCTCGCTCTGCGGCGGCTGTCTGTCACACACGCGCACTGGCCTCGCTCTGCGGCGGCTGTCTGTCACCGAGTACAAACATACTGGAATTTGCCTTCCCAGCTGGTGGCTGTTCAGGTGGCTTTTTTCTTTTTTCTCTTAGAACCACAAAGTTGCACGTGTATATGTGCAAGTGTGTGGCTGGCACACATTTGTCGGCATACTTGTAGGAAAGACTCCTAAAAGTGACGTTTCTGGGCCCAGGGCATAATCACTTTTAATCCTCGTGGCTACTGAGAACCTGCCTTTTGTAAAGGCTGCATTAGTTCCGGCTATCCCAGTAAGAAGGCGTGTTCCCCATGCCCTCATTCACCCTGGAGACTCACCCTTTCAGTCGGCCACAATCTGATGGGCAAAAATAGGTATCTCTTTTTAATTTGTATTTCTCCAATGACTGGTAATTTCAGATCTTTCCCTATGGTTATGGTAATCTGTGTTTCTCTTTTTCATAATCATATTAGTGTATTTATAGTTTTCTCATTTATTTCTTACGTATTGATGTGAAATCTTTACACACTATGGTTTCGCATCTTTGTCTGTTACGTGTTGCAACTATTTCCCCTAGCCAGTCATTTCTTTAAACTTCACCATGAGTTTCTCTATAGATGCTATAAATTTTTACGCCATCAAATACTCTCTTTTTCCTTTATGGCTTCTAAACTTCCTGTTTGATTGGGAAGGTCCTCTTTAATATTCTAAACATACTCTTTTCCTAAGATTTTTGGAGTTTGTATTTTATGTTAGATCTTTATTTGCTCTGGATTTTATTCCTCTTTTGGTCTGACACAGCACATGGAACATGTGATATTGACTGAAAGGTGTCCATTTTCTGAACTAAGGTCTGATTTAAAAATTCAGGCAAGGATGAGAAAGATCTTAGTTGTATGAAACAGAGCATGGAATTACTCTCTGTAAAAGTAAACTCCAGGCCAGGCATGTCTGGAATCTCAGCACTCTGGGAGTTCCGAGGGGAACTGTTTAAGGCCAGGAGTTCAAGATCAGCCTGGGCAATATAGCGAGACCCTGTCTCTTTTATATATATATATATAAAAAAAAGTAAAGCCCTCACCATCTTTCTTTTTAAGGGCACTGCCTTCTTATGAACCTGCCACACACGTGGGTACTGCCCTGCCCTGCTGGGACATCCGCGCCATGCTGTTGCCCCGAGGCTGATTCAAACATGAGTCATGCCCGGCCGTGGCAGGTACGTCCACAGCACACGGGTGAGCGGTGGCCTGGGGGTTCGTGGGCACCCTAGTGGCACGGTGCCTGGGGCAGGTCAAGGTTGCGGGCGTACTCCGAGGCTGTGGGAGCAGGAACACTGTCCCCAGGACCCTGCGAACAAAATCAAGTGGCCCCAAGGGGAGCCCTGGGGTGGCAGCAGCCTGATGAGGGCCTGAGCCATGAGGGCACTCAGTCCTGGGCACAAGAGGCAGCTCTTCCTGCAGGCAACAAAGACCCAGGGACACCCGGGTCCCAGAGCCACCATCCTCACAGCCCAGTCATCTCACTGCAGCAGCCTGGTCCCTGGCTGTGGGCGAGGGTGGCCCGTGTGCTCCTGAAGCCCTCCCCGAGGGCATCAGGGCCTAGTGCGGGGCCCACACGTGCAGCAGAGCCTGCTCTGGGAACTCTGGGCAAAACCCATACGTGGAAACAGATCCCTTCTCGCCTTTAAGTCACGGGAGCCAGAACACTAGCAGCCGAAAAGATGAGCATCGTACTCTCTTCAGGGCCACACGCTGCCCCGGGCAGGGCCCAGGAGAGCCTCAAAGTGAAAACTGCAGTCAACAGGTTCTTGGAAACGTGTGTGAGGATTCCCAGGCCCTGACCCTGCACTGAGATGCCCTCTCCCTCCGTGACCCTCTTCGAGCTCACGAGGGGTGTGTGGCGACCCCCCCACCTGTCCTCCCACACCCTCTCAGTCATTTTAAACAGGAGAATTCCACCAAACGCCCACAGCCCGTTTTCACGTGGCAGGGCAGGGGGTGGCTGTGGTGCGTGGAGCATCCACAGAAAGGAAAGATGCCTGGGGTTTGGGTTTGTTTCTAGGGGTGGGGAAGGAGTCGGCTGGAAAGGGGAGGCTAAGAAGAGAGTGAATTCTGGAAGAGCTGCTGAAACAGAAAGTTTGGAAAAATAAAACCCGCAGGAGTAGCGGCATTCTTAGAAAATTAATCGGATGCTTTGGGGCTTCCAGGACGCGACGCGCCTAACACGGATTCTGGCACAGACGACGGGTCGAGTTTCCTTGTTCAATAGCAACGGATGTCCACAGAAGAGGGCCAGAAAGCAGGGCACGCAAGGAAAGAAGTTGAGGCCAAAGTCAAATGTTCACATCCCCCTTCTACGGCGCCGTAGTTCATGACGCTGTAACAGATGAGTCACTGCAATGGAAATACCGGATACTGTTTAATGCATCCAGCCTAAAACTTACAGGAAGGCATCCTAGCACCTTTTTATTATTGTACAGCAGTGACAGTGATGACAGTGATGATGGCACCTCTCTATTTTTACGGAAACCTCTCCAGGAAATCCCAGGCTGCACACTGGAGAATTACGGGAACAGAAGCAGCGGTGTGAAGTCTGTGGGTCCCTCCCTGGTTCAATGAGGAGCTGAACTGAATCATACCAGAGGCATGAGTGTCTGCGCTATTTTTAAAGAGTCTGGGGAAGTGCGGTTGTCCCACCTTAGGCTCCTCATGTAACACTCATTTCTATTTGTGGGATGGTTAACACCATCTTCTATGTGGTCGTTCCGCCACTGATATATTACCCTTCAGCGAAGTCCTATTTCTACAGTTTACTTATTTTTAAGCTCCAGATGTGTAACGTGTGCCCTCAAAGACCCTATCGTGGGGCAGGGGGCACGGTCCGGACCCCGCATGTGTTCCTCTCTTTCCCCAGGCCACGTACGCACCTTGGCAAGAATCCAGAAAACGTTCCACGCAGAACACTGTGATGTCACAGAAACGGCCACCCCTTGGCCACGAAGCCCTCGCCCCACCCTGCGTGGTCACTTCCTACTCCACCGACCGCAGCTCCCCCCTCGCGCCCCGACGTGCTGGCCTCTGCCGGAGCACCAAGCCTGCCGCAGAGCCTCCCCTCCAGGCAGCCGCTTCCCCTGCACGCTCCTGCCGCGCCGCTGGGACACACCGGCCCTCCCACGTGTGGCCGGGCCTGCCTGGCTTCTGCACAGTGAACTTGTCGCGTTTCCTTCCTGTCTCTGTCCTCCCCAGCGGAGACGGGCGTGGTGGCGAGATGACAGCCTCAGCGGTGTCTTACTCTTTATTTATGGCTCCGTGACACGTTCAAAGTGCTGAATGTTCCTAAAGGCTGGTAAATTCTTTCCAAGATCCTCCAGAGACTGGGCGGCGGTGGTGGCAGGAAGACGGGTGGGGGCAGGAGTTGGAATCTACTTAGACTATAATTGCCTCAAGTTTGTGAACTGTTAGTATAAAAATACTCTTGGAGATTTTAATGGTTGAATGAAGATTCACACTCATTAAACACCACGGTTGAGGGGGAAAATTCAGCCTGTGTTACAAGAATGACTTCACAGCTTGAAGTACAGAAGCAAAACAATAAGAGCTATCATCATACTGATTACACGATATATTTTGAATTTTATTTTCCTTGGAGGTGGGTTGGCTGCTCTACCGTACGGTACAAGTGGAACGGAAGGGAAAAAAGCCACGTGACAGAAATACCCAGGTTTTGGTGTCACCTGCTGGCTTTACCTTCCTTTAAAAGCTCTTTCCTGAGCCCCGATGACGGGTTCACTGCTTTTGGGGCCTTCCTGTGCAGCTCGGAACCCTGTTGCAGCACTTACGACTGCCTTGGTGGTATCCATTCTCTGGCCTTCTTCCTCTAAGAGTGAGCCCTGGGTCAACGCCTTGTTCATCCAGTGTCTCGGCAGGTAGCGTGCGCCTCGCGCGAAGCTGGCGTTCCCCATGGAGAAGCTGGTGGAGAAGCCCTAAGAAGGAAGGGACCCCAAAGGCCTGAGCTGCTTCAACAGCGTCTAGCACAGACACGTGTTCTCCCAAACCCTTCCCGGCGCCTTCAGCGCTGCTGGAGTTTTGCTAAAGGTTTTCATATTTTGCAACAATTATTCAAAAAATGTGACTAGTCTAAGAGGGTGTGCTCTGTCACTGAGAAAAGAACCTCCTGGTTGTGCGGAGCGGCTGTTTGCAGCCATGTATTTATGGACAACATTTGCATGATAATAGAATGAGGAAACGGTCCCTGTGATCCGCAGGAGGAGAGATGACGGTGGAGGCAGGTGTGGCCCCGGCACCGCGACCTGATACCGGCCCAAGGCCAGGTGCCCCGGACGGCACGGGCAGGCGGGCAGCCGCCAGCAACGCCCGGACGGACCAGGGAATCCCTCGAATGCAGACTCCACGAGCCCGTCCGGCTGGAGCGGCATCTCCTCGCTTTACGAAAGCCCCAGCGTTCATCCGCTACAATTACTTCTCACCACGCATTTTAGAACCTAGAGTTTCATGATCTCTTCAGAAAGAAATTTACCTAAATATGTTCCGATCAAAGATGACTGACAGGATTTTCTAAAAACTCAGCAGAGGAGTAAGAGCAATTATAAACCTTTTAAAAGTCTATCCCTCCGCCATGCTATAAATGGAAAAAAATACATACATAAGCCATAATTCCCCCTATAGGATTCATTTAAAATCCACCCTCACCTCCACCTCCACATTATTAATTTAGGAAAGTGCATCAGAAAAAAAACCACAGCTGCACATGGAATGGAACCTTCATTTCCACAGGGGAGAGAGCTGGCTTCGGAGGCTCTCATCCCACAGCCGGTCTGTCTGTCTCTCACTTTCTCTGGCTCTCTCTCTCCCTCTCTCTCCCCCTCTCAGAGTCACAGTTCTCCTTCCTGATAGCTGCTGTCACTAGGTGGATGACCTAAGAAAGTGTTCAATGAACCAGCCACATCCTGATAAATACCTTTTCTTTAAAATGCAGTTTTCAGCTCCTGAAGGTCAAGAAAAAGGACCTATCAACAAGCAGCGAACTTCCAGGGGAGGTCTCAGCCTCACATACGGACATTGGAAAAAAACAAAACTCCAAAGCAACAACCTGTGTGCTCACGCATATAACGCCTCCACCAGGAACAAACGATTCCAGGCTTGAAAGAGGAGGAAAAAGCCTGACACGCGTCTTCCTAAAGGGAGTCCCACCCTGAAATGTTCCGAGCTGACAGACCCCTGTTAGGGAGAAACAAACTTCTTGAGAAAGAGCTTCTCCTTTTCTCAACTCTGTCCTCAGACCAAACTCCAAGAAGAACCACAGCAAACCCGAAAGAGCATGCATCATCCACAGCAGTTCTTGGGAAATGTACCTTTTCTTAAGAACAGGTCTTTGAACTGAGCCTTCTTCAGTGTGCTGTTGTTCGGGTGGTCACTGGACATAATCAGGTCCTGTGCAAGTGGGGGTTCAACTGTGACGCAGCCCCCCACGTTCAAAGCATCCCTTCGGCTGCCGTCAGTCTCCTCTCCAGGCAGCTCCGAGCTGCAGTTATAGCTGGCGTGGGGTGTGGGAGAGTGTGTGAGCGTGGGGGGGGGGGTGCTTCTGTCTGCCTCGTTCACTCTCTCTACTGTATCAGCAGGGCCCACCCCAGGTGCTAGACTCAAATGCTGTGGCTCCGACCGCAGACTGTGGCTACCAATTATCAACTGCCATCAACAGAAACCAGCAGCTCTGCGGCAGGAAGCCGGCGTGTCACCGAGCAGAGGAAGTCCAGGGTGTCCGATCCTGAGACCGGCTGTACACCTAGGGCAGTGCCGTTTACAGCAGCGTCTATCAGTGAGCAGTCCGCACGTCTCGGGTTTGGCCTGACACCGGGACGTGTCACACACACAGGCAAGCAGGACGCAGCGAGACGGCTCATCGTGTCTCACTGTGCTCAATAATCTTTTCAACAGGCAAATGTCAAACCAGTCCAGACAGAAAGGAGGAAATCGGCAAGTCTCACACAATACTCCTTCCCTCGATCTCTGCTGGAAGCTTTCGGCGCAGAAGGACTGGAGAGAGCGCTGACCAAGGCAGGAGCTGCGACAGGCAGGACACTCACGTTAGGCTCGCGTGCTTCTCCCCTGCAGCTCCGCTCCCAGAGCGTGCTCTCCCGGCTGGGAGCACCCACAGTGCCCCTCAGGCTGCGAGCCCGGCTGGGGCTGTCCTCTCCTGGTGCTCCCTCTCCACATCCTCTAACCGATGGGAGCAGCTCCCAGCGGCTCTTGCCGCCGAGCTCTGTACTGGCAAGGGGTGAGGTCCTAACCACAGCAGGAAACAGTGCGTGCTCCTCTCCCTCCGGTCCTCTCTTCCCTCTCGACTCTCCCATTCCTTCCCTCTCCCTCTGCCTCACATCATTATTCCCCATGTACGGCAGCACAACACGCCAGAGACTCCCTCAGAGTTCCTAGGCAGTTTTAGTTTATAAGGATCAGGAATTAGAGAACAGAATCCCAGGCAATTCAGACATGAAAGCAGACACGTGTCTCAGGAGGCCGCCTTCTCCCGGTTCGTTTTGTTCGAGCGCAGTCTCTTTTCCCCGAGGTCTAAACAGTGTGTTTCATCTGAGTGTAAAACATCCCCCGTGTGTTCGGATGCCCCCAGGCTGTGTGAAGAAAATCCAGGGCAGGCTGCGAATCTGTCGCAGTTTTCAGAGAAAATCACGGGGTGGCCGGCCGGCGCGGTGGAAAGGGCAGCCTGCCATGGTAACGCTGCAAATAACCCCCGCCACAAGCAGTGCCCGGGGCCCAGAATAGCCTTTGTTTCTCCTTATTTAGGGTAAATAGGAATGACATGTGGGCCGTAACAATAGTGTTGGCTGTAGGAGGAGTTGTCAAAGCAGAACTAAACTCTGTTGGTTACTACCCGCGTTAGAAGCCAGGACAGTGACGTTAGCAGCCAGCCCTGCTGTCAGCCCGGGCGCGTCACCCGGGGCACGACAGCAGGGACCGGGCCCTGATGTCACCGCGGGCTCCTCCAGGTGGCCAGAAGACGTCACTTTCTCACGCTCTCATTTTTGGGGGCAGCGGCAGAAAAGCAACAGAAGAGCCACCCAGGAGAGTTTCCAGAAGCTTCACGTGGATAAAAGAAAACCAGAGAATTTCAGCAAAGGAAAGTGACCGTTTGTTAATATCCAGCCGCCGGGGAAATCCGGATGGTGTGACTCTTCCCGAGCGATTTCCATCTTAAAAACGAAACTCCCCTTCCTGTGCCAGACTTTCCCTGACTTCTCAGAGTCACCGCGGGCTGAACGAAGAGGGAGGCGCCCTCGGGAAGAGGCAGCTCCAGAAAGAATTAGAAGCTGCGGCCACTTCAAGCCGCCCCTCCTTGTGCCACCTGGGCCTGCACTTCCTCGTCAGGCTCAGTCACGACAGGCTCGCCCTGAAGCCAGGGCCTCAGTGAGGAGCGCTGTAGGCCACTGCACCTGTCTGTTTCTTAAAATTAGGGCTTTGTGGGGCAGCACGGTGGCTCAAGCCTGTAATCCCAGCACTTTGGGAGGCCGAGGTGGGCAGATCACCTGAGGTCAGGAGTTCAAGACCAGCCTGGTCAACATGGTGAAACCCTGTCTCTGCTAAAAATACAAAATCAGCTGGCGTGGTGGCACACGCCTGTGATCCCAGCTACTCGGGAGGCAGAGGCAGGAGAATCGCTTGAACCTGGGAGGCGGAGGTTGCCGTAAGCTGAGATCGGGCCACTTCACTCCAGCCTGGGTGACAAAGTAAGACTCCGTCTCAAAAAAACCAAAAAACAAAAAAACCAAATTGGGCTTTGGTGAATTTCATGGAACTAGAAAAGTTCTTCTGTCCTTTACTAATGGACATATTTACATTTTGAAATGGTTACAAATAGCCCGCTTTGGGGTTTAACATGATGTAAAATGAATACTTCATATATAAAAAAAGAAAATCGACTTTTTTTTCATTTAACGGTCATAGGCTATTCCCTAGTGTTTCTGCACTTACTGTGTCTGACTGGCTTCCCTGTCACTGGGCATCTTGGCCGTGGGAGCCAATCTTTTCTCTTCTCTTCTCTTTTTTCTTTTCTTTTCTTTTTGATGCAGTCTCGCTGTGTTGCCCAGGCGGGAGTGCAGTGGCGAAATCTCTGATCACTGCAACCTCTGCCTCCTGGGTTCAAGTGATTCTCCCACCTTAGCTTCCCGAGTAGCTGGGATTACAGGCATGCGCCAACATGCTGGGCTCATTTTTGTAATTTTTGTATTTTTAGTAGAGACGGGGTTTTACCATGTTGGCCAGGCTGTCCTGGAACTCCCAACCTCAAGTGACCCACCTGCTTCGGCCTTTCAGAGTCCTGGGATTATAGGTGTGGCCACCGCACCCGGCCATGGACCCATCTTAACTGAGTCCTGGGATTATAGGTGTGGCCACTGCACTCGGCCATGAACCCATCTTAACTGAGTCCTGGGATTATAGGTGTGGCCACCGCACCCGGCCATGGACCCATCTTAACTGAGTCCTGGGATTACAGGTGTGGCCACTGCACCCGGCCATGGACCCATCTTAACTGAGTCCTGGGATTACAGGTGTGGCCACCGCACCCGGCCATGGACCCATCTTAACTGAGTCCTGGGATTATAGGTGTGGCCACCACACCC
This sequence comes from Theropithecus gelada, assembly GCF_003255815.1. Classification (NCBI taxonomy): domain Eukaryota; kingdom Metazoa; phylum Chordata; class Mammalia; order Primates; family Cercopithecidae; genus Theropithecus; species Theropithecus gelada. The sequence continues at coordinate 242,237 of NC_037686.1, forward strand.
GGCCATGGACCCATCTTAACTAAGCTCCTTGTCCAGTCAGTTTAATGTTCTCACAGTTCAACCTGTTTAAAAACCACTTTCAAAACTTTTGACTTTATGAATGCAAGTTTACTTTGAAAATGTTGCCCACACTTCACACACACACACACGCATACTGAGTGTGAGTGTCTGGGGACATGGTATAGAGTCCGTCTTGGGATGTGTGGCTTTAACACAGGCACGGGGCCTCCCCCAGCCCCTGCTGAGGGGCTGTCTGGGCGGACGCACTAGGTCGTGCTCGTAAGTTTTGTTTTTACTCCCTTTTAAGCACCACCTGAAGATGGTGCTTCGGAAAGGAAGTTCACAGGTCAAGGCGTGACTCAGGGTTCGTGCCCTGACACACAGCTCGCCCTGGCTGCACGACAGCATGTGCATCACTAGGGATTTTAGCTGAGGGCTGCCAATATTTCTTTTCCCTTCATTCAGAGAAAATGGCAGCACACATAGCAGAAGGGCATGGGACAGGGAAGCCTGTGGAACACACGAATATGAAAGTGTAAAAACATTTGCATTCGGAACTCCCTCCTCCCTCATCATCTTTACATCGCCTCTTTCACATAAGCACTCTGACGGCTATCACTTCTAATACGAGTTTTATGCAGTCACCACACGTCTCAGAGCTTAGGAGGCATCTGTGTGTGCGGTAGGGGCCTTGAAAATGGAGCAAGGCAGGGATGCCAAAGACACACCACAAGAGTTTGTCGGTAGCAACAAGGACTTGAGACTCTAATGACACTCTTCAAGGTTCCCTCTATAAAGCTGTTCAGTTCATTAATCCATCTGACAAACATTTACCCGAGCGCTTACAGTCCTCAGCAGGAAACGCACTGGGCCCTCAGTGAAGTCCCACAGGTAAGTGTTTCTGTGTGGCTGAGTCGTTGTAGTTCCATCTGCAGGTAGGTGCTTATTTAAGGAGCCAAACGGGCTCTAAGGATCGGCTACCAGTTGAGACCTGCATAGGACAAGCTAAGGCGGCTGGAACCTTGCTGTCCTGAATGGCCAAAAAGAGGCAGCCCGGGCCAGGGATTTGACCGGAGGCGATCAGCTGAGACTTCAGCTCTCATTCAGCCACTCCAAGTATGGTAAGTTAGTAGCTCAGGGGCTACTCAGAGCTCATTAGCTTCAGGAAAAAATTTCTGAGCAGTAAAGGGAGGCTCTGCTCTCTCAGAATCTGTATCTGTCATCTCCAAGCCCAGTTAGCATCTCACCCAGCCCCGGTCCCAGCCCCAGCTCTCACCCCCAGGGTTTCTCGGTGTGCCCCGCTGCCTCCCGCTCCACAGCCTGCCCTGCCGCGGGTGCTTCGCTCACAACAGAAATTCTCGCAGAAAAAGATCACTTGAAGAATTAGAAATAGTGGTCACCATTCTAACTGGAGTGAGATGGTATCTCATTGTGGTTTTGATCTGCATTTCTCTAACGACCAGTGATGATGAGATTTTTTTCTTTTTGTAGGTTTGTTGGCTGCATAAATATCTTCTTTTGAGAAGTGTCTGTTCAGATCCTTCACCCACTTTTTGATGGGGTTGTTTTTTCTTTTACACTGTTGGGGGGACTGTAAACTAGTTCAGCCACCGTGGACGACAGTGTGGCGATTCCTCAAGGATCTAGAACCAGAAATACCATTTGGCCCAGCAATCCCATTACTGGGCATATACCCAAAGGATTATAAATCATGCTGCTGTAAAGACACATGCACACATATGTTTATTGCAACATTATTTACAATAGCAAAGACTTGGAAAGAACCCGAACGCCCATCAATGATAGACCGGGTAAAGAAAATGTGGCACATACACACCGTGGAATACTATGCAGCCATAAAAAAGAACGAGTTCATGTCCTTTGTAGGGACATGGATGAAGCTGGAAACCATCATCCTCAGCAAACTAACACAGGAACAGAAAACCAAACACCGCATGTTCTCACTCATAAGTGGGAGTTGAACAATGAGAACACATGGACATAGGGCGGGGAACATCACACAGTGGGGCCTGTTGGGGGCTGGGGAGAGCAAGGGGAGGAAGAGCAACAGGACAAATAGCTAATGCATACAGGGCTTAAAACCTAGATGACGGGTTGACAGGTGCAGCAAACCACCATGGCACATGTAAACCTACGTAACAGACCTGCACATTCAGCACATGTATCCCAGAACTTAAAGTAAAATAAAATAAGAAGAAAAAAAGAATTAGAAATACCTTTTCAATGGTTCTACAGCATAAAGTTAGCATTTGTAAACGTTCATAACGATTTACTGCTATATGCAAGGCACTTTCAAGCACTGTGTATCTCTTACCTTCACGCCAACCCTGTGAGACACATTTTTCTTGTTACCACTTTACAGATGGGGAAACTGAGGCCCAGAGAGGGTGAGTCTTTCGTCCCAGGGCAAACTGCTGGTGAGAGGCCAGCGAGGAGTTGGAGCCGGGGCAGTCTGACTCTGACACTCCCAGCCAGGCACCCACGCTTTGTTTCGCTCAGTGGCCAGCAAGCTCAGAACTAATTAGCCAACAGTCAACAAATGGAGCGACCACTGAAACTAACCAAAGGATGCCAGGGGACTGACGATGACTTACTTTGATTGTTTTTAGCCTGATTACCCAACGTTTTTTGGGCACTAAGGGGATGTGTTAACTTGCAAATCCACGTTAAAAGATTCCACATCTCCACATGTTGCCATGAGGCTCTTGGAGCCATTTTACTGTCTCGTCTGCCTGTTAATGCAGCTCTTGTTAAGAATCGATGGCTCAGTCCATTACAAATTCCCATTCTTTGAGGTTTACGACTATGCTACAACATTTTGCTCTGAGATGAAATTTTCCACATAAAAGTTAATCCCTGGAATTTGGCTTTTAGAAAACAAAACAGTACATTTTAAGTCAGTTTGTTATGCTTAAAGTCATGAATGAGGATTTTAAAAGAACACAAACTTTATGTTCCCACAGACTGAAAACATGGAAATAGTGTGATATTTGTGGACATCAGCCTGTAGCATGGAATAATCTCCTCGTGTATCCCTGGAGCTTAGAACAACGCAGCGCAGACGGCTTTTCGTAGAAACGCAAACGCTCTGCGTGCTCCCACCAGCCCTGTCGCCCAGTAGGAATGTTCGCAAATATAAAAGTGTGTGACCCCGTGGAGCCAGCAAGCCAATAATGCGGATTACAAACGTATTAAATAAACTCGTTCAGATTCAACAGCTTTAAAACAGCTTCCTAATGTGCAAAAAGACTCCCTGAATTAGCAGATTTGGGTTTATCTTACACATTATCTATGCTACTAAGCGGAAGAAAAGGAATTACTTAGGAGTCCACGCTCACGGTGGTATAGATTTTCATAATGGCTAAGCTACCTCCTACTACGTGGGTTTGTGCCTGAAACTGCAGTGACCTTCCAAGCCCCAGAAGAAAATGGGAGGCAGTATGAAGATTTATAGAGGTCAGTTAGAACCAGCTTCGGGTTCCAACCCTGCCACCTGCGTTAGGTCGAGCTGGGTGCGTTTCCTCATCTGTAAAATGAGGCAGACAATGCTTACTTCACAGGATGGTCAGGAGGATGAAGTAACACATCCAACCCTCGCTCCTCAGAGCGGTCCACAGACCAGCGGCGGCAGCAGCCCCCGCAGCTTCTCCGAAACGCGATCTCGAGCCCCGCCCAGACCTGCGGAGCCGGAGCCTGTGTGTGGACCAGATGCCCGGGTGAGTGATGGGCACGTCAGCGTTTCAGAAGCCCCTGCTCTGCTCCAGACACCTCACCTGGATGAAATGACCCAGCCGGGGGCTTGGAGAAATCGTGGCGCAAGCAAACCACCACGAGGACGTGAGGAGGCTCTTGTTTTTGCTAATTGTCATTCAGCAATGATTTCAAAGAACAGCACTCAACCAGCAAGAGTCTGTGTGCACAGGCAGGTAAAGCAGTAACACTGCCCTCCTCGGCACGGCAGGTGCTTCCTGCCGTCCTCCGCTCTGTGCCAGTGGGTCATACTGATCCACTCACACCTTTCAGGAGAACCAGCAGGGGTTAACAGCATCATCGAGGTCCCCAAGAATGGCCAAGCTAGCCGGCTTATGTTAAGAGAGGCTCTGGGCTGGACACAGTGGCTCACAACTGTAACCCCGACACTTTGCGGGGCCAAGAGAGGAGGACTGCTTGAGGCCAGTGAGACAAGCCTGGGCACCATAGTGAGACCACGTCTTCAAAAAAAAAAATCTAAAAACTAGCCAGGTGTGGTGGCACAAGCCCGTCATCCCAGCTACTCTGGAGGCTGACGCAGGAGGATCACTCGAGCCCAGGAGGTCGAGAGTGCAGCGAGCTGTGATTGTGCCAACGCACCCCAGCCTGCACAACAGAACGAGACCCTGTCTCATTAAAACAGAGGCTCTAGAATATTTGGCATCCTTCATAAAACTCAGGAAGTCTTTCAGGATTTCTGGACACCACGTGTTAAGAGAACCCTCTAATTCTGCACTCTGGACAAACTCAAGTGCCAGGAGCAGACTTCTCATAAGACAGAATGATGACGACACCAAACCTCCACCCCCGTGAGCCTGGCCCTGCTCTCTCTGTCCCCGTCTCAGCCTTCCTGATCCTTGAGAGAGCCAGATGCCAGGAAGAGAGTCCTGGCCCTTGAGCATCCGGAAGCAGCGCCTACGCCTGCCACATGTGTCCTGCCTGCCCGGTGGCTGCTGGCACGCCCCCAAAGGTTTCCTTATCAACCAGGCACACTGACGGTGCCCTCAGAAAACTGCCACGACATCTGGGCGGGAGGGTGTTGAAGGGGGATAGAAATCTGCATATTTCAGGTGAAACATGTTTTCCTATAGAAAAACACACTGAATATTTTACTGTTTAAAATGCTTGATGTGGTTACTCAGAAAATACTTTATTTTTTCAAATATATTACAATTTTCACTTTCATCCCCAAACTGGAAGGCTGAATAACTTTTGGAATTCATCTTATTTCTGGGTACACCACAGAAAATGAGGCTCCAGATGTTGATTAACTCAGGAGTTAGATACTGATATTCTAGTTCTCAGTTTTTAACCCCATAAAAAGTGCAACTGCCCCTTGAGAGACTGAAACCCCAGTTCATTAGCTCCTTAATCCAGGCAAACATCACGCATTCTGGCACACGTGCAGTATATGGCACACATAGGTGGTGTTCAGGATGGTCCACGTTGTTGCCAAGTGACCGCACCCCTGGGGCCCTTATTCGCGTAGCTGTTAGGGCAGCGGCCCGCACCCGTCCTGAGCGGCACATACTGTCACCTCTGCAGCTCCTCTCCGTCTTGCTTATAAACTCCAGGATGTGTCCAGGTAGCTCCAAGACTTTCAGCTTCGGCCAAACCACTCATTTCTTTAAAAGTTGAGATAAAGTCAAGGCGCATTCCAGGGTTTTAGTTTTATACTGGAGCATATATTAAGCCACATATTAGAGAAAGCACGGGCCAGAAATCCAAGCTAGTCCAAAGTCAACCTTGACACCAGATCTGTGTAACTATACTCCGTTTTCATCGTCGGCATTTCAAGACTAGCCTGACACAGACGCTGTGAAGACAAGAATTCACCGCTCTCCAGTGCCCGAGTGTTTTAGAAAATTCCAGCCTGAGGTTGATCCTCTGAAGGTTGATCCTCTGATGTCAGCTCCAGGGCTGCACGCGGCAAACGCTAAGCGCTATGTGCCGGCCACCGCGACGCGCTGCAGGAGACAAAGAGAGCCAGGAACTGCCCTTGTCCCTGCTGTCCCTACTTCACATCTCTCGCAAGAGCTAGCTGGGTCGTGAGGCCTGCGCAACTCTGCGCGGCACCCAGCGGCGTGCTCAGCGTGGAGCAGGTGAGGGCACCAGGGAAGGGTGTGCTACAGGAGCACACAGCAGGGGTGCCTGACCTAAATACTGACCACAACTAACACTGAGATGGCGCTTCCTGTGGGCCAGGCAGTGCTCCCGGGCACACTCTAACTCATTCAGTGGCCATTTGACACTTACAACGACCATGAGATGAATTCTACTTATTATCCCAGTCTCACAGGTGAGCGAACAGAGGCACAGAAAGGTTAAGTAATTTGCCCAAAGCGACACAGCAGTAAACGGCAATGCCAGGACAGGCCAACTCTAAATGTGGCTGCTCCGAGGACCACCCTTCAGAAGGCTCCTGACTCACAAGCCCCATTTAAAAGGCTCAAGGAATGACATTTTCGCCTCAGAGGCCAGGGAGCAGGAAGCTCTGGAAGTGCACAGAGACCCTTTAAGTGGACGATCAGGAAAGAGCTTCCTCACGCGTCAGGGAAGATGGTCCTAGAAACAAACTACACACCGGGTACTTTTCCTTCGTGTTAAAGTAAACCTGTGTTCTGGAAATTTAAGGTTATTGTCTTTTATCCTTTTCCTTATCTTGGGCCCTGAAAAGATGGAGTTTCTGTTTCTGTACTAGAGTATAAAAAGGCGACTTAAAAACTTAAATATTTATAAAAATCAGAGTTTTCTGGAATAAAAGCTCCCTCCACACTTTTCTTTTTTAAAAATGTGTTATGTCCACAGCACTTTCTTTTCTTTCCGACTGAAAACATATAGCAATGTCCTCCCATTAGATGTCCTCTCCAGTAGGATGCATCGGAACCTGTTCCAACGCTGACAGCCACGATGCATCTGAAGGGATTGCTCAGCTCAATATCTTACTTATTTGTGACTTGAAAAAGTACTACAATGAAAAAATTTTATTTTTTAATTTCTAGTTTTTCTTGTTTTTATTTTTTAAATAAAAAATTAGGCCGGGCACAGTGGCTCACACCTGTAATCCTAACACTTTGGGAGGTCGAGATGGGTGGATCACTTGAGGTCAGAAGTTCGAGACCAGCCTGGCCAATATGTTGAAACCCAGACTCTACTAAAAATACAAAAATTAGTTAGAAATCACTTGAACCCAGGAGGCAGAGGTTGCAGTGAGCTGAGATGGTGCCACTGCACTCCAGCCTGGGTGACAGACAGAGTGAGACTCCGCCTCAAAAAAAAAAAAAAAAAATTAAATGCCATGGTTTAAGAATGTTGATGTCTGATAAAATTCCCCCCGTCCCACCACCAATGATGATTCCCAAAGCAACCAATATACTGCTTTGGGAAGGACATGGATTTGTAGTCAGATATCCTGGGCTGAAATTCTAACCCCTACTAAACTGTCCCATACGATCAAGTTCTTTTCTACTTTTAGTATCAGGTTCAGGGGGTACATGTGCAGGTGTGATACAAGGTTATACCGCAGGCTGCTGGGATTTGTGCTTCTATTGATCTTGTCTCCCACACACGGAGCATAGTACCCAACAGGAAGTTTTTCAGCCCTTTCCCACCTCTCTCCCTCCTTCCTTTTGGAGTCCCCAGTTTCTATTGTTCCCATTTCTACGTCCGTGAGTACCCAGTGCTTAGCTTCCATGTATAGGTGAGAAAATACTTATATTTACTTTTTCTGCTTCTGCATTAATTCACTTAGAATAATGGCCTCCAACTGTATCCATGTTTCTGCAAAGGACGTCATTTCATTCTTTTTTCACAGCTGTGTGTACTTCCTGGTGCACACGTACCACATTTTCTTCTTCCACTACTGATGGACATCTAGGCTGACTCCACGTCTTTGCTATTGTGAACAGTGCTACAGGAAATATACGGGTGCAAGTGTCTTTTTGGTAGACAGATTTATTTTCCTTTGAGCATAAACCCAGTAGTGGGATTGCTGGGTAGAATGGTAGTTCTGTTTTTAGTGAACTAACTCACATTTCCACCAAGAGTGTGTATGTGTTCCCTTTTCTCTGCAGCCTCACCAACATCTGTTATTTTTTGTCTTCTTAATAATACCCATTCTGACTGCCGTGAGGTGGTGTCTCATTGTGGTTTTGATTTGCCTTTCTCTTAGGGTTCGTGACGTGGAGCATTTTTTCCTATGTTTGTTGGTCACTTGTAAGTCTTCTTTGGAGAAGTGTCTGTTCATGTCATTTGCCCAGTTTTTAGTGGGGTTATTTGTTTTATTCTCATTGATTCATTTACATTGCTTACAGATTTTCGATAAATGAGCATTGTTAAATGCATTATAACATCAGATTTCTTCATTTAAAATATTTCTACAGGGGTGATAAATGGAAACACGACAAACTTAGCTGTGAATGGGAGGCCCCTGGTTAACCAGAGATGACGCAGATGCATCCACTGGGCTTTCTGATGGCATCTTGCCACCAGGAAATAGACAGAAGCCAAAGGGTTAGGAGAACAGGTGCCCATCCTCCCTGACGGCCTGAGAGTGCTTTTTATGCAGATAAGGAGAAGCATGGTCTTGTGTTGATTAAAAATGACCTTAATTAAGTCTGTGATTCTCAACATAGTAAACACCCACAGCAGGAAAGCAAATACAGTAAAACAGAGTGTTAATAATACAAATGTAGAGTCCTCACAGAAGGAATGCTATTCTGGCAGAAACACATTTAATTTTGGTTACACAAATAAAAGTAATTTAAAAAAAAATTACAAGCTTAGAAATGGTAATACTGCAAATACCTTTACAATCTTGTTTCCTGCAATATACCTTACAGAAAAATTTTCCAAGCCAGTCTACCAGCATTCATCCTCTGAGAGGCAGAAATCCTGGCCAAGGCTGGCCGCAGGGTGGCCATTTGGTCACACATGCTCTTCTTGCTGATTTTATCTCAAACAGACAAAACAGCAAATGGTGAACCTTGATCAGACTCCAGCGGAGTGCCTTGGAAGTCTCAGGCTACAGATTCTGTCTGCTGCCATTACGCCTGGACCATTTTGGCTTTAGTGCCTCTTGATGCGGCCGGATGCTGGTCAGGAGACCCAGGGTCTAGTGCTACCTCTCCGGCTAGCCGAGATCTCGAGTCACACGGCTGTGCAGTCCTTGCATGTCTCATTCCATTGCTACGACCAAACCAATGTCTTGCACACTTCAGTCCAAGTCCTTCAAGTCCCACCCTAAGAATTCTTAAAATACCTGCACTCCACGTGTTCTATTATTTATTTAATATTGATTTTAAACTGGACTTCAATTAACTCATTTTTTAAAAAATTTAACCTCTAAGTAACAATATCCATAAAATCACAGGCCTGATATGCTAGAGATTTGAAATAAAACATTTGAGGCAAGCATATTATTAAAAATGATATAATAAAATTACAGGCATAATGGTATGTGCCTACAGTTTCAGCTACCTGGGAGGCTAAGGCAAGAGGATTGCTTCATTGCTCAGGAGTTTGAGACCAGACTGGACAATATAGTGAGACTCTGTCTCTATTTTTAAAGATACATAATAAAATCCAAAACAATATTGAATGTTATTTATAGAATATAAAGATAATTTTCTTACTTTTGCTCATTTAAAAGAAATGCTTGCTGTATAATTTAGTTTCAATCAATTAGTAAGAAAAACATGATTTATCCACATATATATTATGTTTGAAACTTAAACACAGTTATAATATAATATAGGAGACTCACGGCCAGGCGCGGTGGTTCACGCCTGTAATCCCAGCACTATGGGAGGCCGAAGCGGGCAGAGCATGAGGTCAGGAGATGGAGACCATCCTGGCTAACACAGCGAAACTCCATCTCTACTAAAAATACAAAAAAATTAGCCGGGCGAGGTGGCGGCGCCTGTAGTCCCAGCTACTCGGGTGGCTGAGGCAGGAGAATGGCGTGAACCCGGGAGGCGGAGCTTGCAGTGAGCCAAGATCGCCCTACTGTACTCCAGCCTGGGCGACAGAGCGAGACTCCGTCTCAAAAAAAAAAAAAAAAAAAAAAGTAGGAGACTCACTTAAAGAATAGTGAGCTGAGCGGTTCCACAGACTCATTTGCCAGGAAAACAACCATAATTGGTGAAATTATGTAAAAGAGTCACCATTCTGAGTGTCTGAAAATTGTCCAAGGGAATTTCAGCAGATTAGTAAATATCTTGTTTCAAGAAAATCTATTAACTCTCTTACTTCCATGGTAAGAACAGTGAGAGTCTGTGACACTTGAGCCACAACCCACTGCTTCCCTCTCCCTTCCCCAGTTCGGCACAGGGAAGATCTACACTGAGCGGGTGCGGCATCAAACCAGGTTTCCTCTCTCCCCACTTCCCTACAAAGCCTACGGCATCTCCAGTGAAAGGCAGGCATCAGCACGTCCGTGTTGCAGAGGTTGAGTTACAGGTGAATGCAGTCAGGAGGCCATAGGCTTCCTGTTACCACTTGGCCTTCCTTGTTCTGCCCCTTCTTCACCCCCACTCTTAGGGCAGAAGATCTATCCAAGGAATGGCAGGCTAGCGATAGCATGGTCCCAACCGTTCTCAGCCCAGTTCATTTACAGGGTGGAAACTCCACGTAAGGAGAGGCAAGCTAAAAAGACCAGAGGCTACTACCTCTACTCAGTGTCCTGTCCATCCCGCCCATAAAGCTGAGGAGTGAGCCAACGTCCCCACTCCAACTGTGGAGCATCACCTCGGAGATTTTGCTGACGGTGCACAGGCAGGCCGTAAGAACAAAGAGTTCCAAAGCTCTGCTACCAAAAACTTACTTTATTTAGAACAGTGTATGAGGAAGCTCAAGCGTAAGAGTGCTTTCAAAAACAGTAGAAATTTTGGTAGTAAGACATCGAGAGGACACCAGTAGCTCTATGAGAGTGACAAGCTTAACTCTAGGTCAGCAGTTTTACAGAGAATCAGAGAAAGAGACAGTTAAGAAGAACCTTTCAGGGGTCAGAACAAACCTGAAAGGCTAGATTCAAAAATGACCCCTGCAAAGGGCCTGAATTTAATTCGATCAGACTCTAGCAATTTATGCCCCAGGTATAGAGGAAAACAATAAAGCAATTGGCCAGAATTAGTGGAAACTAACAGCTGGGTGTGACACCAACTAAGGCAGGCAGCTTGACAGAAATATGGAGCAAAGAAACAAAGGGAGCTCTGCTAAAATCACTGCCATCCCGGGGTGACTGTGCCGTATCCAAGGCTGTGCCCTCTGAGGACTGACATCAGAGGCTTCACACTGCAAGGAAAACAGACTTTAATGAAATAGTCCAACAAAGCTACTAAATAAACAAGAAAACAACAAGAAGTTCTGGGGAGGAGGAGAAAATCAGTATCTAGAGGAGTTAATACAATGTATTATCAAAATCTCCAGTTTTCAGCAACAGAAAATGAGACAAGCAAAGGAAAGTGTGACACAGACGCAGGAAATAAAGCAGGCAATAGAAACCACCTGTGGGAGGGCCCAGAAATCCAGCTTAACAAAAACTCCACAATAGCCACTACAAATATATCCAAAGAAATAAAGGAAACAATGATTAAAGAAGCAAAACAAGGTAAAATGGCAATGTTGCATCAAATAGAGAATATCAACAAAGAAACAGAATTATTTATGAAAAAACCAAATGGAATGCCTGGTGTTGAAAATACAATAACCAAAATAAAAAATTCACTAGAGCTTAACAGTAGATCTAAACTGACATAAGAGAGATTTAGCAAACTTACAGATTGATAAAGACTATGCACTCTGAGTAACAGAAAAATGATTGAAGAGAAACAAGTAGAGCCTCAGATGAAAAACACAAGACATCATTAATCACACCAACATACACATTATAGGAGTACCACAGGAAAGGAGAGAGAGAGAGAGAAATGAACAGAAACAAAAATCCAAAGAATAATGGCTGAAAGTGTACTAAAGTTATTGAAAAAGTTAATCTATACACACAGGAATTACAACAAACTCCAAATAGGATAAATTCAAAGAGACCAACAAACAGGCACATCATGGTAAAAATGCTGATAGCCAAACCGAGGAAAATAGTAACAGACAAACGACTCATCATTTACGAGATAACTCCATTAATATTAACAACTGACTTATCATCAGAAACAATGAAAGCCAGAAGACAGTGGGATGACATATTCGATATGCTGAAATGTATTTAAAAAGACTGTGAACCAAGAATTTATATCCAGCAAGACTATCCCGCAGACGTTAAGACTAAATAAAGACCTTCCTAGATAAACAAAAACGGAAAGACTGTTGCTACAAGACTCACTTAAGAAATACTAAAGGAATTTCTTTACTTTGAAAGCAAGTAACTCCAGACAGTAATTTGAATCTGCATGAACAAAGAGCTCCAGTAAAAATAAATGCATAATGATAAAAGATAGTGTAAACGTATATTTCTTCTTCTTTCTTCTCTTAATTAATTTAAAAGGCAATTGTTTAAAACAAATACATGCATAAGTAACTATGCCACTGGCCCAGTAACATGTAGAAATGTAATCTATTTCATGATGACAGCACAGAGGAGGTGAGTGGGAGCAAAGCTGTATTAGGCAAAGAGATGGTACCAGATGGTAACTCAGATCCACAGGAACAAGTGAAGAGAACCAGGGAAGGTAAATTAGAAGGCTAATACAAGACATCCTATAAACAGATGCTTGTTCTCATCTCTTCTTTCCAATTCTTTAAAAGACATAAAATGACACAAAGTAACAATTATAACAAGGTATTGTTAGGTTTGTAATGTAGAGAGCTAATGTGTATAACAACAAGAGCACAAAAAAGAGAAAACTGCTATACGGGAGTAAAATTCTATCTATATCTTACACTAGAATTTCGTGGAAATCTTAAGTAGATTCTGACAAGTTATGTGTGTTAAGCTTGAGAGCAGCCACTAAGAAAATAACTTAAAGCAGTGTAGGAGGAATAGAGAAGAAAAAAAGATGAGACATAGGAAACAGTAAGATCAGACTACATCAACAAGATTACGTATGAGTGAGATGAACAAAAGGCAGAGACTGTCAGAGTGGATAAGAGAACAAGGTTTAGCTATATGCTACGTATACAAAATAATTTAGAATCAAAGATAGCAATAGGTTGAAAGTAAAAAAAAATGGAGAAAGATACACAAACAACAGTCATAAGAAAACTGGTGTGACCATACCAATACAGACAAAACAGACTTTGGAACAAAAAAAAGTTACAAGGGATAAAAAAAGACACTGACCAATGAGAAAGAGTTCATTCCATCAGAAAGAACGAACAGTTACACACATATATACACCCAACAACAAACTCCCAAAATACACGAAGCAAAAACTGACAGAACTGAAAGGGGAAACAGACAACTGAAGAATAACAGTTGGATTATACCATAATACTCCACATTTAATAGTAGATGAAACAACAAGGCAGAGGATCGACAAGGAAATGGAAGACTTAAACACAGGATAAAGCAAACAAACCTAACAGATGGGCCTCTACAGAACTCTAGTCTACAACAGTAGAATGTGACATTCTGAAGGACAGACCATATGCTAGGCCATGAAACAAAATAATTGAAATCACCCAATATACATTCTATGATTAAAATACAATGACACTAGAAATCATAACAGAAAGAAAATTGGGGAATTCAAAAATTCACAAATATGTAAGCAATAAACAACATACACATTAAAAAAAACCATGGGTTCGCCTGGGTGTGGTGGCTTAAACCTGTAATCTCAGCACTTTGGGGGGCCAAGGCGGGAGGCTGCCGTAAGCCTAGGAGTTTGAGACCAGTCTGGGCAATATAGTGAGACCTCATCTCAAAAACAAAACAAAACACCCTAAAACAAAAAAAGAACAACCCATGGGTCAAAGATGGAATAACAAGGACATTTCTCCCCCAAAAGGAATTCTAGAAAAGACCGTGAGATAAATGCAAACAAAAGCAAAACATACCAAAACGTATGGGATACAGCTACCAGCGTACTCTGAAGGAAATTTAGAGCTGTGAAAGCCTCTATTAAGAAAGAAGAAAGATATCAAGTTAATAACCTAATCTTCTACAATAAGACACTGGACCAAAAGGAATAAATTAAACCAAAATCAAGAAAAAAAGAAAGAAGGAAATAACAAAGATTACAGGAATAAAATAGAGAACAGAAAAATAGAGAAAATCAACACAATTTGGTTCTTGGAAAAGATAGAAAAAATCAAGAAATCTTTAGTAGCCTGGCATAGGATAAAAAGAAAAGACCACTAAAATCAGGAATGAAAGGGGCAACATTATTATCAGCCTTACAATGATAAAAATGACTATGATGGAATATTATGAGCAACTGTATGCCAACAGATTAGGTAACTTGTATGAAATGAAAAAAATTTCCAGAAAGGCACAAATGACCAAAACTAAATCAAGAAGAAGTAACAAATCTCCATAGACCTACAACAAGTAAAGAGATTGAATTAGTAACTTTAAAACTTCCCAGGAAATAAAAGCCCAGACCAAGATGGCTTTACGGGTAAATTTTACCAAATATTTAAAGAAGAATTAATACTAATCTCCACCAATCCCTCCAGAAAACTTCTTTTTGGAGAAGACACCACTTCCCCACTCATTCTAGTATGATCTAATATGACTGTGATTATCATGTTTGAATGCTTCTTACTAGCATTTCTGTTTTTCTTTCTTTTTTTTTGAGATGGAGTCTTGCTCTGTTATCCAGGTTGGAGCATAGTGGCTTGATCTCGGCTCACTGCAACCTCCAACTTCCGGGTTCAAGTGATTCTTGTGCCTCAGCCACCCAAGTAACTGGGACTACGGTCATGCACCTCCACACCCACCGAGTTTTTATATTTTCAGTAGAGAAGGGGTTTCACCATGCTGGCCTTAAGTGATCCGTCCGCCTTGGCCTCCAAAGTGCTGGGATTTCAGGCAAGCATTACCACGCCCAGCCTCTCACTAGTATTTCAGCGTTAATGTTCCCTCTTTAACCAGCGCTTATTATGAGTACACACAAACGACATTTCCTGGCATAAGAACACGCTGAACCCATAGTGGAATCCCTGTGGTGGCAGAGTGTCAGCCGAGAGCGACAGACCAACGGAAGGGAAAACCACAAGCCGTCTCCTCTAAGCTCCACTGCCATCACCCGAGCTCACGGCACACACCTCGCTGCCTCTGGGACAGGGGCTGCTCTTCATATCACTGCTCTGCAGACACCAACTCCACCAGCACGTTGAGCTCTCTGGGACCTCAAGACACGTGTATAAAATGCAGTTGCATGTGTGTGCGTGTGTATGAATATATGAAAATATTACATGAGGATAGTGATGGAAAATCAGGATATAAGAAAGTTTTGGAGGAAAAGAAAACTTTAAAAAGCCTGCCCAGCTGGGTGATGTGGTGATGTGCACTCGTACTCCCAGGTACTCCGGAGTCTGAGGTGGGAGTATGGCTTGAGCCCAGGAGGTCAAAGCTGGAGTGTGCTATGATCACACCTGTACATAGCTGCTTCACCCCAGCATGGGAAACAGACAGAGACCCTGTCTCTAAAATGCGTCAACAAACAAACAAAGAGGGAGGAGGGTGGGAGGGAGAGCTGTTAGAAAGGACACTTGTATGCAGTCCCAGCTACTTAGGAGGCTGAGGCAGGATTGTGTAAGTTCAGGAGTTCAAGGCCAGCCTGGGCCACATAGCAAGCCCCTGCCTCATAGCTACCTAGCTATATAGATAGACAGACACATAAATAGGATGGATGGATGGATAGATATATGATTGATAGATAGACAGATATATGATTGATAGATAGACAGACAGATATATGATTGATAGACAGACAGATATATGATTGATAGACAGATGTATGACTGATAGACAGATATATGATTGACAGACAGACAGATATATGATTGATAGACAGATATATGATTGATAGACAGACAGACAGATATATGATTGATAGATATATGATTGACAGACAGACAGATATATGATTGATAGACAGATATGATTGATAGACAGACAGATATATGATAGACAGACAGATATATGATTGATAGACAGACAGATATATGATTGATAGATAGACAGATATATGATTGACAGACAGATATATGATGGATAGACAGACAGATATATGATTGATTGATAGATATATGATTGATAGACAGACAGACAGATATATGATTGATAGATATGATTGATAGACAGACAGATATATGATAGACAGACAGACAGACAGATATATGATTGATAGATATATGATTGATAGACAGACAGATATATGATAGATAGACAGACAGATATATGATTGATTGATAGATAGAGTAAATAAATAAACAAAACAGAAAACAGGCTGCCCAGTGTTCACATCCTGATAAGCCACAGGTCAAACACTCCTGGGTTCAGACTGAAGATCTCTTCAGAGTCTCCTCTGTAACTAACACTGTGGAAAGCACCGCAAGGAAAGGACAGGAAGACAAATCCATGCCCAGGCCAGCTTGCAAAAATCTAACAATCTTGCTGGAGAAACAAGACTGGTTTTTTTTTTTTTTTTTTGAGACACAGTCTCCCTCTGTTGCCCAGGCTAGAGTGTAATGGCACGATCTTGGCTCACTGCAGCCTCTGCCTTCCGAGTTCCAGTGATTCTCCTGCCTCAGCCTCCTCAGTAGCTGGGATTACAGGCACACGCCACCACGTCTGGCTAGCTTACATATTTTTAGTAGAGTCAGGGTTTCACCATGTTGGCCAGGCTGGTCTCGAACGCCTGACCTCAAGTGATCCGCCTGCCTCGGCCTCCCAAAGTGCTGGGATCACAGGCGTGAGCCACTGTGCCCAGCCAAGACTGGATTGTTTTAAAAAAGCAATTAAAAATATAAGACAATACTATTTTGCAAATAGTACTTTGTAAATTTAAGAATACACTGTCTAGAATCTCATTTGATACAATCAGGTTTCAAAAGTGAGAATCAGATGCTAAATACGTAAGGATTGCTTAAAACTGAATTGCGCCACAAAGGTTTGGTCTCTTTCCACTCGCTTTCCAACTGGGAACTACAATTCAGAGAAGAAATTACAAATTCCTTCTAAAATATTTCTAGGTTATCTACAATTGTATTTTTTCATCTTGGGTTTCCAAGAGTTAAGTGAGACATTAAAAACGTAAGGGAGCACAACATTGATTATCCCTCCTCGGCTAAATCATACCTACAACTTTTACTGTGAAAGGTTTGTCCTTAAAAGGATTAAAAGCCTGGTTGACTATATTTGCCACACACTCTACCAATAATAATCATTCTTTGGCCCACACAGATCTTTTCACGTGGCAATATAAGACAAGTCATCCACTTCCCTAATCATACTGCTACCTCCTTTTTCTGGCCTTCAGAGGGAAGACAGGAAGGAAGCTGGACAGTACTTTCTAAAGCATGGGTTGCAATCTACTGGGACAGTCACCTTAGCAGACTGCAACCAGTTTTAAAAGAAAGAACAAAATAGGAACTGAGTGTGCATAGTAAAGACAGGTATTGTGAGAAATTTTTGCTGTCATTACAATACCTATGTATTTATACTGGGTTATGATGCAAGATGCATTTTTCACCGTGGGTCAGGGTTTGAAAAGTTTGAAAGCCACTGGCTGAAAAAGTGACGAGCTATTCAAATATCTCATTCCATCCTATTCGACAAGGCAAACCCACCTTCTTCCGCATCACTCAATTCTGTATTGGGAACAAACCAGCAATTCACTAGTGAAGATCTTTCAAGGTCGAAGGTTATAATTCAGAAGGTGACACGTGTACGCCTTTGGCTCTGTCTGAGGACCCAGGGTGATGTCCTTGCGGCTGAACGAGCTGAGCTGGAACCTGACACCCTGTCTGTAAATTATGTGACTGAATGTCACATAATCTTCCTTAGCCCCAGTTTCCTCATCTATAAAATGTTATGACTACCCCCAAATGCCCTAAGGATGTTATAACAATCAAACAATCCATGTGCATGTGGCACACAATTAAAAAGTGCACATTATTTTTTATTGGCCTCATGTACAAGTGACCGCTTAGTTCTACGCTGGCTCCATGCCTCGCAATCCTGGAATTCCACTGCATGTATTGTTCAGAGCAGTGAATCTTAACTGGCTGCAGATTTGCGTCTGCTGAGAATTTTACCCACACCAATACCTAGGTTTCATTTCAGGCTAAGTAAATCAGAAGGAGGTAGACCCAGGTATCTGTTGCTTTTAACATTCCCCACATGATTTTAGCGTGCAGGCAAGGTTAAGAATCACTATTTTCGACTGGGTTACTACTGATTGTTTTATTTTTAACATTGTTTGCTGTCTTCCTCTCTCGAGAATAAACAGGAAGACACACACACACACACACACACACACACACACACACACACACAACCCTCTTTGGAACACGTCCCTTCATGTTGCAGCTGACTTCAGGAAGAAAGAAAAGTCAGAAGTAGACTTACTTAATCTCTTCATTCCCATTCTAACTACGTGGTGATATTAAATATCAAACTCAAAAAATCTTTGAAAGCAAACCAGTTTCTACAAGGACAGTCTTCAATTTAGACAAATCATTACTTTTGACATTCTTAAGGAATCCCCAAGAGTTTTTATTTCTACGGCTTTATTTTAAGAGAGAGAAGAAACAGAATTCCACAGTAAGCAAACTGAGCACAAGATTTGGGTTCTGTCTTGCTTCTTTCAGAGACTAATTGTTCAAGGACAATAAAGCAGCCTCAAAACTCCCTGATCAAAAGCCACTAAAACCCAGACGTGATACTGGGTTAGGATCTCCTGCTCCTTTTAATTCATACTTCCAGAAACATCTGAAGACAGAGAGTAGCAGGAATTCCAGACAGAACACAAGCGCCTGCCTCGAGGGCACCAACTCATGCCACTGCTTCCTCCTTTCCCATCTGATGATAATGAGACCTCTGAATTAGAAATAAGAAATTGGTCTTTCAAACTACTTTTGCACAGAAGATGCTTTACAAATGTAAAACCCCAAACCGGACTCAATCTCCAGTGCAATTGCTCAGTAAGCTTTCCTGAGCTTTTAATGCGTTTCCAGGTCGGGCAGGTACAGAATGAATCAGTCAAGGGCAGGGAGCTCCTTGGGTCTCCAGGCTAATCACGCACGAGAAACAAGACGTCGCCTTGTCAGCCAGCATTTGGTTTTGGGTTAAATTGTTTGCAGAGATCACAAACGCTGCAGATTTGAGGAGGAAAAGACACCAGTGAGGACTGTGCTGGACAGAGCAGGTGTTGCAGCAGAGGTGGCCCTCGGGAGCTGCAGAGTCGTGCACACTCTGAACACGGTCACAGGCACACAAGAAGTGGCACACTCACATGCGCCGTGTTTCTGATTGGAGGCCGTTTGATTTTCTGCTGGGTGTGAGTGGGCTCTCCGTGCGCAGGCACACACACAACACATGCGTATACACACATGCACACACGCACTTAACCCCCACATACACATACCAACACACACACACCGCTCTCTCTCCCACACCCCACATGCACACACATACACACCTATCTCCTCTCACATGCACACACTTACACCCACACACCCTCCCATACACAAAACCCTACCCACACCTCCTTCCCCATACCCCACACGCACTTATGCGCACCCACACACATGCACACACACACCCACACACACAGCCACACACACGCACCCACACATGCACACCCACACACATGCACACACACACCCACACACGCAGCCACACATGCGCACCCACACACATGCGCACCCACACACGCGCACCCACACGTGCACCCACACACACGCGCACCCAGACGCGCACCCACACACACGTGCACCCACAGACGCGCACCCACACACACGCGCACCCACACAACGCAGCCACACACGTGCACAGCCACACACACGCACCCACACACGTGCACAGCCACACGTGCACACCCACAGAGTCACATACATGCACACCCAATGCCTGCCTTGTCTTTCCCCACTGGCTTTTGTGACTGATTGCAGGGCAGGCCCAGCACCCCCAGATCAGAGACCCCATCTGCCTGTCACTCCTTGGGCCCCTCCGTTCCCTCCCTGCATTCACCTCTCCTGGACGTCACAACCTCTCAACACCCCCCTCCCTTTCCTCCCAAGCCCTCTTCTCCCTTCTCTGAGCTGCTTCTCTCTCCTTTCGACTTTCCTTTCTTTCTGACTTCACCATCTGAAGAGTGTCAGGCCCTGCCAAGCAAACTGGGCCACGCCTGAGGGGACGCTGGGGGAAAGGGCCATGCCTGAGGGACCCAGCCTGGGGGAAAGGTGGGAGTCCAAGGCCACAGGGCTGCGGGTCTCATCCAAGGCTGACTCCCGTGTGAGGGACACAGGTGCACGTCACAGCCATCCCAGGAACACACCAGCGAGGCTCCCAGAAAGGCCACAGTGATGGCAGCGGAAACCCTGGTCAAGAAATAAGAAGCGACTCCTGCAGACTCCCCCGGGTCTCCACTGAGGATCTGCAAATGAAAACGAACAGCTGAAGCCTCCCTACAGGTAAAACTCGGTGCACCACAGGGCGCCAGGTACACAGACCAAGAGCCCACACAGAAAAGGCAGCTTGCAGTGGCACCCAACCACCACCTCACCTGCCTTCTCCCATCACAGGCTGGGGGCAGGAGCCAACCTCAGAAGAAAACCGATGGCAGGCCAGGCGTGGTGGCTCATTTCTGTAATTCCAGCACTTCAGGAGGCTGAGGTGGGTGGATCACTTGAGGCCAGGAGTTTGAGACCAGCCTGGCCAACATGGCGAAACCTCATCTCTACTGAAAACAAACAAAAAGAGCTGGGCGTGGTGGTGTGCCCCTGTAGTCCCAGCTACTCGGGAGGTTGAGGCAGGAGAATCATTTGAGCCTGGGAGGCGGAGGTTGCAATGAACCAAGATCGCGCCACTGCACTCCAGCCTGGGCAACACAGCAAGACGCTGTCTCAAAAAAAAAAAAAAAAAAAAAAAAGAAAAAGAAAAAGAAAAGAAAAGAAAAGGAAAAAGATGGCAGAGTTCTGGATGATTCTGCAGAGCTTTCTGAGTGAGCACACGGCTGAACGTGTGTATCATGAAACATAAATTTTGCTGGACTGTAGGATGAGGGAAGCCACTTTCTCTGAAACAGGGTCAAGATAGTTTCAAGAAACTGGCGGTGATGTGAGTGGATTGTGTAGACGGCACAAGAACAATCCTAAGAACACAGCGGCTAAAAAGTGTTTTCAGAAATGGAAGCTGCATACAAAACACCCGGTGAGCGGCAGAGGGAGAACAGGAACCCGCTGCACCTTCGCTTGGTGAGGTAACCACCAGAGACCCTAAAAAACATGCTCAGGGCAAGGGAGGAAACCGAAATTTAAAAAATAATGAATCATTTTGATCATATATTTTAAAATACATTCCTTAATGAAGCCCCATCTGTAAATTTATTTGAAATATTTCACTGAAAAAAGATAAAATTCCACGTTTTCAGAAAATGAAGAAATCAATAGATTCATTTCCCAGCCTTTGAATTTGTTATTTTATCTATAAATTTCTGTGTGAAAAAGTATCACTCCCACTGGTTCATTCAGAATAGAGAGGCTCAAGATGAAATTACTGAAAAGGAGAAGAACGCCGCCACCAACCAGGTGACAGAGAAGCCACAGGCCCCTTAGCCACACACAGTGAGACCACTTACAGCATACATGTCGTCAGGTTTCAGCTTCACGCCAAAATAATTCTGTCTTTTCACAGTATTTTCACAAAGTTTCTCAATGGGACAGGAGGACAAAGAAATTATTCTTCTGAGAATTTTTTTTTTTTCATATATGAATAATGTCAGCACCACGTACTCTACAGGAGCCAAGAAGACGGTGTGTGACTCATACAAAAAGGCTTTCTGGATTCCAGATGTGAGTGCTCCAGAAATCTAAAATAAAGAAATTGTTGGCAACGTAGAGAAACAGCCATCCAATTTATACGAAGAGATTCAGGATCAGCTATCAGCTATTACTACATAAACTTACTTGGGGACTAAATTTTCAAGATTGAAAGTGACCTCTCCCCTGTGTGCAGACATCCTAAAGCTAAGGAAATAAACAAAGGATGGATACCGGTAAGCAGGATTACGAATGAGCAAAGGCTCAGTCATAAACAACAGTCCTAAAGATTGTAGAGAAAGAGCCACGGGGACACTGGCCCAGAAGGGATCAGAGAACCCACAGTCTATGCAAGGTCCAGCCATCCAAGAGAGAGGTTAGTCTCCAAAACCTACTATCATGTGCCTACCGGAGGCGGGAAAGAGGTCTGCCTTATAAGGAAAAGCAAGTGATGGAAATTGTCCCAGCCTGGATGTCTCGAAGATCCCACCCTATGAAATGAAGTGTGGACCTGGGAACTGGCAGGTCGTCCACCCACTAGGCATGCCAGCGGAGGGAGACCAGGTCCTCTCTGTGAGGGATAGTGACAGGTCGGCTGTTCTTGGTAAAGGCCAAGGCAGGTGGTTCTGGGATCCCCCGCTTCTAGCACAGTACCTGGCATCTGGTAAGGGCTCAGTATTTACAAAATAAATGAGAGTGAGACTGTCTAACATGGAAAGTTCTGGAATGCAGTGCCTAGGGCAGTGGTTCTCAAAGCGTGGCTGCTAGAACAGCAGCCTCAGCATCACCCGGGAACCTGTTCAAAATGCAAATTTTCAGGCCCGCCCAGATCTACTGGAAGCTCTGGGCACGAGGCCAGCAGTCCAGGTTTTATAGAGCCCTCTAGGAGATTCTGACGCATGTTAGAGTCTGAGAACCCTCTGACCCAGGGAAGCGGTGGTGTTTCAAGAGTGGAAACCTCCAAGAAGAAAATGAATGCACATGTAATATTGTGATATTGCCAGCTTCCCAGACAATCTGATTTCTCTGGGTCTCTGACTCCCACGACTTAGAACTCCCAACCCCTTTTTTCTTTGCAAGTAGATACAGTGTGATGTTACAGGGGCACATACACATACGGATCCCCCCTATTTTTTTCCTTTTTTTTTTTAGATTCAGAGTCTCACTCTGTCCCCCAGGCTGGCTGCAACCTCTGCCTCCCAGGGTAAAGGGTTTCTCCCAACTCAGCCTCCTGATAGCTGGGACTACAGGTGTGCCTGGCTAACTTGTATATTTTTGCAGAGACGGGATTTTGCCATGTTGTCCAGGCTGGTCTCGAACTTCTGACCTCAAGTGATCTGCCCACCTTAGCCTCTCAACAATTCCCCGCTAATTTTTAAGGTATCCAGATTGTTTTGAGATTGACCTGCCTTAAAGTCAGGTCGTTGTGGATATGGATGCGTGTCTGTTTCAGGGCTCCTAGGCGCTCCTCACAACAGCACAGCGACTGCCATAATCTGACTTCACTTTGTTGGCAGGGGAAAGGTAAAATGGTAGCTGTGACTCAGAGCCCTCAGAGCCTGCTCAGTTTCTTTTTTTTTGAGACAGAGTCTTGCTCTGTTGTCCAGGCTGAAGTGCAGTGGCATGATCTCAACTCACTGCAACCTCGCCTCCCAGGTTCAAGCAGTTCTCTCTCCTCAGCCTCCTGAGTAGCTGGGATTATAGACGCCCGCCACCACGCCCGGCTAATTTTTTTTATTTTTAGTTGAGACCATGTTGGCCAGGCTGGTCTCAAACTCCTGACCTCAAGTGATCTGCCTGCCTTGGCCTCCCAAAGTGCTGGGATAACAGGCGTGAGCCACCGCGCCCGGCCCTCAGTTTCCATTCTTTACTAGGTATTTTTTCAACATCTAGATTGCAGTAATTTTAGCCTCAACGAGTCTGCCATATCTTCAACTTTCATTCACTCCAGTTCATCAGCTGTGTGACATTAGCTAGCTTGCACATCACAAAATAGTTCTGATCTGTTTCTGTAAAGGAGAAAGTAGGGGAAATCTGAAGGTTTGATGGACAAGTTCATTAAGAGGAAGTAAGTTTGCAGATATTAGCGAACTTTCGGTTCTCCTATGTAATTTGCTCCCCTGGCTTTGTTCAATATTGAAATATATATAATTTTTTCCAACACAGAGCTGACTATTCTGTAATATGTTACCAGCAATCAGCAATCTCTACACAACGCCAGTCTGTGTTCCATAAGAGATATTTTGGTTGATGTAGCAACTGTGCTTACATTTGGGAAAACCTGGAAAAGCAGTTGTCTGTATCAGTAAAACTCATCACTAAAATTAAATGCTCTAATTTTCCTAATGGGCTTGGAAGGGGGAGTGGGAAACCAAATGTGCTTTGAAAAGAGAATCTCCTGGAAGAGGAAGTCTGTACGAAGGCTTAATCAAATCCGGGGCAGAAGTTATGCTGCCAAAATTACTAATCATCAGAATGACCCTGCTTGCTCATTAGTGCGTTAATAAGTGTGGCCACCGTTCACCTGAGCAGGCCGCTAATCTCCGCGGTCAGGCATAATCCATTTCTTCTCCTCTCTCCTCACCTCAGTATTAACGGCTTAGCAAAGACCGCTTTAAAGAAAAGAACCCAGAGGGCACCGTGATTTATCACCGAAGATAATAAATGAATGCAGCTTACAGTATTCACGCCGGAATCAAGAGAGCCGGTAACAGATTTGTTCCTGATGCATTAGAAATAGACCCCAGTGACAAACTCCTGCTCTCTCCACAGCGAAGCTGATGTATTCACCAGACAGGTAGATATGAGCTACTCAGGCTGTCTGGGCGCTATGGAAATCACGTCGAGTGCATCTGACCATCGGCAATGGGGCCAGACACGCGCGAGGCTCATTCTCATTCCAGCCAGGGAAAAGGCCTCGTCTGCACTCGCCCTTTGCTGAGAGGCTGCCGTGTAGTCAGCTCGGACGCGTGTAAGATAAGCTCTGTCCTCGTTATCTAATGTTTCACCAGGCAGTGGAACCAAAGGATAAGGACAGCCTAATCGCCTACGTGGGCAGCAAAGCTCGAGTGCTGTCAGGTCCGGCACAAAGCCTGGAGCCCGGAGAAGAGGAAGTTTACCGCAGAAGTTAATCACTTCATTTGGAAGGAGAGCCCTGAAGGATTTGGACAATTATGGTTTATCCTGGTTATACGATGTATCAGGAGACAGATCCAAAGTTCTCACCGCAGAATAATCTTCAGGCAGCTTGCCTTTCCTCCCCACAGCACACCCTTAACTTAAATTTACGCTAGGATTAAGCACAAGAAGTGGTAATGTGGAATGATTTGTGCACAGTTAACAAGAAGTGAGTATGAGAAAAGACAGGTGTTGCAGCCATTCCTCCGCCGAGCCGTCCTGTGATCCCTCCCTTGGTTAAGTCTTCCTGGGCGCCAGGTGCAGTGCTGGCCACCAAGGGGAACGCCACGGATGAGCTCCTGTTCTCGGATAAGCCGGAGGTGTCTGGGAAGGAAGGGGAGACAGACGAACAGACAGCTACAAACCAGCTGGGCAGGGCTCTCACGGAGTCATCACAGCTCAGCTCAGGAGAGCAGAGGAAGCACCAAGCAGTGGGAGGAAGAGGGAGTGGAAGGCGGCTTCCTGGAGGAGGTGGCCACTCCTCTGAGTCTTAAGGGACAAGTAACAACTAGTCAGATGACAGAAAGAGGGGACAAGATTCCAGGGGGAGAGACTGTCATGAAGCAGAAGCTAAGAGACGACAGAGCACAGTGTGTCTGGGACAACCCTAAGCAACTGGAGTCCAGGGCATAGCAGGCGGAGGCAGACGCCGGTCACAGGCTTCCCCCTGTGGCCCCGGGGCACTGAAGTGTGATGGGACGCAACGTGGCTTTGGGTGGGCCGGGCTCACCTGCACTCTCAGGGAGACGGGGGTGGGAGATGGGCTAAGGGCGGCAGTGGGCCTCAAGGGAAGACGGGCTGAGGCTGCGGAGATGGGAAGGGTGCGGCAGGCCGGTGGGCAGCTGGGGACGCCGGGTGAGGTGACCGGGTGTGTGAGCGGCAGAAGGTGCTCGCAGGCTCCATTGTCTTCCCTCTGAGCCTGACATTCACTAAGCCCTGCCCCACCACAGCTGTGACAGGCAAAGCCAGAGACGCAACAATGAGATGCTGCCAGCAGGGCCGGGGCCGGGGCCGGAGCGCCTGGGCTCGGTGACTCGGGCAGGCTTTGGCGGCGCCGGGAACCCCAACACTACTTGTTAGTGAATGAAAGAATGAAAACCACGCCCTGGTCAAGCCACTGAGCCTTTTACTCTAACTTCGTGTCTTCTGGCAAATATCAATCTTCCTTAAAATTTAATTTCTCAGTTGAATGTGGTGATATTACGTTCCTCTATATATCTCCGGGGCCAAACTCATTTGTTTCTTTTTGGAACTCTAATAAAACTTATTTTTTTACAACTCATTTAAAGTTTCCAATCCCATGCACTCTAGTACTACTGACTAGATCTCAGGCATCTCAAAGTTGGTGCCGTGACCACATCCCTCCCCTCGGTCTCGGTAACAAAAGTCAGTCACCACACGTGGCCATCAGGAGGCTGCCCCAGTTGCCACCAGGGCTGAGTCTGTGGGTCTGTCAGTCATCCTCTCTCCACCTCACCTTGTCATCTGCAGATTTAGACTACAAATATTGCCCTACCAAGTTCACAGTGTTTTAGAAAAAAATGAGAGAATATAAAAGAAACACTACAATATTAAATTACATGTATTTATATATAATTCTGCACGAATATTACAAAAGCTTCTTATTTTTTGGATAGCACCTAGCCCACTGTGGCTAGTAAATAAATTTTAAAATAGGAGCTACAATTCACAGTCTTATGGTGCCGGTCAAATAATCAAAAAGACCCAGAGACCGAAAGCTCTTCAGCATGGAAACCTATAAAGGTTTGATTTAGACGAGTATACAGACAAGACACGGTGGCTCACGTCCATAATCCCAGCACACTGGGAGGCTGAGGTGGGAAGATCACTTGAGGCCAGAGTTGGAGACCAGCCTGGGCAACATAGCAAGACCCTCATCTCTACAAAATGTAAAATTTAAAAATTAGCCAGGACAGTGGCCTGCACCTATAGTCCCAGCTACTTGGGAGGCTGAAGCAGGAAGTTTGGTCGAGGCTGCAGTGAGCTATTCTCGTGCCACTGTACTCTAGCCTGGGTGACAAAGTGAGACCTTGTCTGCAGAAAAGTAAATTAAAAATAAATAAATAAGTGCAGAGGTGAAGTGGAGCCGCGTGGAAGGCGAACCACCCAGGAGCAGAGCTTGTGGCGAGGCTGAGGAGGGCATGGGCCTCCTGCTACGCTGCAGCTCTCCTGGGCCCAGTGGGGACAGGTACTGACGCCCATGTGTTGTCAAACGCCTCCTCCCACCTGCTCAGAGGAACCCAAGTGGACAGAGCAGAGGAGCTGCAAACACCGCCCTAGGCTGGGGGTCTTAGCGGGCAGCTCGGGAGGGAACTGCATCTGCCCGGAAAAGGCAGGCTGCTCTCAAAGCCAAATCCCACTCCAGGCGGTTTAGACGCAGTTCTTTAACTGACGGCACAGCTGCCATGCTGCGGCCGGGGATGCCCACTCGGGGTCCAGCACGGTGCCCACACAGAGCTGACATACACATTCATCTTCCTCCTTCTCTCCCCAGTCACCTCGTGCCCTTTTAGGCCATTCGAAGGCAAAGAAAACTGGCCATTGCTGAGTGCTTCTGTGCCAGGCACTGTGCCGACTGCTTTAAGTTTTTTTTTGTTTTTTCCATCATTTTTGGCATCAATCACTATGCCCACTTTTGTAGAAAATATCGACACTGGGTGGGGCAATGTTACTGTTACTTGATTACAGACGCATGAGAGCTAGGGGCTGACTCCAACCCAGATTTATAATGCCCCCAAGGCCATGCTCCTTTCACAGCGCCTCAGTGCGGGACAAATCACAGAAAGATACACGTGTGTTTGTAAGGGATGGACAGAGGATAGACCATCAAATGCTGCAGTCCAGTCCCTGCCACCCCTTGCCACACACAATGCACATGTGCATGAACATACATGCACACATATACATGTGCACACATATACATGTGCACACAGCTCTGCATACGAGTGTACAGCGCACACATGCACACACACAAGCTCATGCACCCATATGCACACGGTGCTGGTGAGCATGGCTGCTCAGCTCGGGGCGCTCAGATCCAGCAGTGTGCCAAGTCCTCAGCTTTGTCTGCACACGTGCCCACCAAGACGGGCTTGCAATTTGTATTTTTAACCACTGGTAAGAGTTTAGGAGCCAAGAGAAACCACAGAACTGAAATTACCAGGTTCAAACTGCTGGACAAACTTTAGACAAGGATGGATAGAACATGAATGGTAGACAAAACAGAAGCTAATGCTAAGATGCAGTTTTATAGCTGGATGATCTCTACTTTCTTTTTATAACTGCATGAGTCCCTTTTTCATGTTCCCAAAAAGAAGGCTCCAAAGAACTGAGGAGATTCTACCCAGGGAAAACGGAATGCAGCAGCTCGGCTGTTTGAATATGCTAGACTGTCTCCAGACAGTTCGGTAGAGACAGAAAATGAGAGATAGGCCTCTATATAGACTGCAGGATAAGAAAAACAAAACAAAACAAAACAAAACAGCAGACATGTATTAGGGGTTGAGCATCTGAAAATCTAACATCTCAGATGTTAGAAAATCTGAAAATCTAACCTCTGAGATGCTCTAAAGTCCTGAACTTCTTGAGAGCCGACAAGACACAACAAGCAGAATATTCCACCACTGACCTCCTGAGCCGGTCACATCAAAATGCAGCCCAAGCTTTGCTTCATGCACAAAATTATTACACATTGTATAAAAAGAATTACCTTCAGGCCACGTGTGTCACACATATATGAAACATAAATAAACGTTGTGTTCAGGCCTGGGCCCCCTCCCCAGGATATCTCATTCTGTCTAAGGAAATATTCCAAA
Organism: Theropithecus gelada; assembly: GCF_003255815.1. Taxonomy (NCBI): domain Eukaryota; kingdom Metazoa; phylum Chordata; class Mammalia; order Primates; family Cercopithecidae; genus Theropithecus; species Theropithecus gelada. The sequence continues at coordinate 270,967 of NC_037686.1, forward strand.
ATCTGCAAAGATCCAAAATCCAAACACTCTGGGCCAAGCATTTTGGATACAGGACACTCGACCTGTACACAGAACACAAACCAGGTGTCCACCAACCAGCAACCTGGCAATTACTCAAGTTCAAAACCAAACGCTGAAGAGGCATTTTTAAAAGGGCAAGCTTGTAATCGTTAAGCAATGCTGCTTTTCTCTTGGCCAGAGGCTTGATTAGAAAGGGAGCTGTAGTTGGAAGACAGCTTGACGGTTTCATAAACCGGGAAAACGCAGATTCCTCGACTTGTGGTTGTTAAGAAGTCTGAAGTCCTGCCTCTGGACGAGGGCACGGCCGAGTCGCCCGGGAAAGGAAGTGACCGCTGGCCAGTCCCCCGAGAAGCCCGGGGACCGGGATGGCCACCCTGTGCCTCTGTCAGCAGTGGCCCCAGTGCCATTGCCTGCGCGTTCCAGACGAGTCCTGCAGGTGGCTGAGGTGGGACATCCTCGTTGCCATTGAAGCTGATCCCAAGAACATCCTCCCAGCAGCAGCCAACACTCACCAGGCATCAGGAGAACCGAGCAGCCCGATGCGTCCCTGGCCCTCTGGGGCCCACCCTCTGGCTGCAGAGACAGTGCTGCCCCCTGACAGGCACAGAGCGCCCAGGGAGTGATTCCGAAAAGCCAGAGGATTCGAGATGATGAAAAGGTCACAAGCCAAGAAAGCCAAGGTGGGGTCACGAGCCAAGGTGGGGTGACCACAGCTGCGCCTAGACCCAGGCAGGCCCTCCAGAGCAGCAGGGAAGGCCAGGAGCTGGGGCTCCATCCTGTCCTGTTCAGGGAAAAGCCGCGGAAGGCTCTGAGCAGGGAGTGTGCACAGTATGCACGAGGCGCAGAATAAAACTCAGGAAGCAGGACCAAGGAGAGCAGCCCGGAGTCCTGAAGTCACCCTGAGGAGAAGTGTCAGTGGAAATGAGAAATTGATGAACACGGACCGTGAGAAAAGCATCGCATTAATAATGAAGATTCATTTATGGCTGACATGCAGCGAACAAGAGGAAGGAAGGAAGGGAGTGTGACTAGGGGCCCTAGAAGGGAGACTGAGGGGCCTCGGCTCTCACAGCGTCGGACAGCAGCCCTGCTGAGAAGGGACACTGCCGAGGGGCAGGTCTATGGCCCCCCGACAATGCAGGACAGATTGTATTTCAAAAGCTCAGATAGAAGTCGGCTACTCAGAACTGGACACTGATTTTTCCACAGGAAAAGGAATACCGCAAACGGCGGGGTGGTGCCCAGGAGAGCTTGCAACAGTCTCTTTAATGCGTGCATTCCTGTGATAGGCAAAGGTGGCATCTCAACGCTGTTTACAGAGAATCTCCGGTGACTTTGCCTGGGAAGCTAAGTCCAGTGATCTGTCTCCACCAGCTGAAACCTGAAATTCACTGTGATCCCAGGAAGACTTTAACCACATTGGCCTTTCCCATCCACGCCGATCGCCAGCCAAGAGAATGCCCTTCAGCTACCACATGGGGCAAGGAACTCTCTTCCCTTACTGGTCATCCATGAAGAGAGTGATCCTCTGGCTCAGTGGAGACTGGAGAGCTTTGGCTCAGAAGGTAGGAGGGAGTCACTTCCTCGTAAAACGGACAGGTGTGTCGCAGATGACTACATACAAAAATCAGAGGCTGATAACTTGATCATTATTTGATAATAACTACATATAAACATCAAATGACTATAACTCAATAATCACTTCTTTTGTAGGTATTTTTAGATATTTCCCACATTCATAAATCAGCAATATCATTTTAAACATATAGCATTATTTTTTTTTATTTTTATTTTTTGAGATGGAGTCTTGCTCTGTTGCCCAGGCTACAGTGCAGTGGTGGCTCACTGTAAGCTCTACCTCCCGGCTTCAAGCAATTCTCCTGCCTCAGCCTCCCAAGTAGCTGGGACTATAGGCACGTGCCATCACGCCTGGCTAATTTTTTGTGTTTTTAGTAGAGACGGGGTTTCACTGTGTTAGCCAGGATGGTCTCGATCTCCTGACCTCGTGATCTGCCTGCCTCGGCCTCCCAAAGTGCTGGGATTATAGGTGTGAGCCATCACGCCCGGCCACATAGCATTATATTATTAACTCAGCGATCTGTGGTCTACCATGATCTCTGACAACAACAACAACAAAAAAAGACCCAGACAACTTTTAAACGGGTCACTATACTTTCATGGGTTTTATTTTGATCTCTTGTTATATGTCCTGAGTTTCAGGTTTTTCATCCTAGCAAAAAACAAAAGTTGCTCTAAGCTAAATATATTATGGTTCACTAAGAAGCCAGCACCCGCATCTTATTCGGCTGTGCGTGTGATCTGCAGGGCATGCCACAGGCTCTATGAGATTGCCACGGTCCCTTCTGCCAGGCGGGCACGCCTGCTTCCGCTGAGGGTTAATACTTCTACGCGTTTCCTCTTTCCTGTCCTCTGGCTCATTCTCTGGCACCTACCACCGTGCTTGGCAAAACTGCTTGGAGGAGGACAGTTACGAAGAAGGTGGCTCTGATGACGATGATGTGGCGGCCGGGGAGGGCACGGGTGGAAGTGGGAGACCATCCCCATCTCCTGACAGAAGGAGGGACCCAGACTAGTCAATCTAGTTTTAGGGAAAATTTCAAGGTGTTCCAGGGGAATATGAATAACAGTGAAAATTAGAGAATAAAGCAGGAAGGTGGTAGAGTGTGTCGGACAGACGATGCCACCAGTTACTGAAGGGGGAAAAAGCACGTACTGAGTCTGTAGCAGGTGCTTTTAGCCGAGACCCGGTGGGCTTCAGGGGTCTGCAAACCCCGTAGTGATACATGAGACTTGGTATCTTTGCACTGCTTTGGGATGAAAGTCTTTGTCCTGCTTCAGATTCTCAAAGGTTAAGAAACACTGGTTTTTAGAGATGGATTCTCCCTCCCCGACTCGCTCCACCAAAAAGAAGTAGGAGACACTGACCTCCCTTCCTCACAGCCACTCTCAGCCTCACTTGGGTGTGGAAAGTAAGCACAACCTCTCTTTAAAGATAATAATCAGAGCTGAGTTTTCGGTATAGCAAGAGAAAAACCCATTCATGATTCTGGAGTAAGGGAACATTTCAGGACAAAGCTGTGTGGTGTTTCCAGTGCCTTTTTCACCCGGAAAGCAAGCGTCCATTTTCAGGCAACCTGATTTTGTTTTCTTAAGAGGTACGCCTCACATGGCCAAACTACATTAGAATTTGCCTACAGCAAATCAATCTGCAACCGATAATGTAGCCGGTACTTTTCCTTATTAAGGTTCCATTTATTCATTAAAGAGGACTGTGCAATGCTGGAGACGCCACACACACAGCTCCCCTCTCCCTTCGCTTTTGCTTGTCCCCTCACTGTCACCAAGAATGACTTCCCGCTTTAGTTTTCTGAGAATAAGAACATCCCCATTTCCTACGTTTTCGCTGAGGACTTTTCTCAGCGGTTGCTCTTTTTCTAATTACAATAGACTGAGTCATAACTCACTCTGCCCACGTTTCTAACATCACCACAGTGAAAAGGTGTCCTCGGCTGAGCAAAGCATGCTCCCCAGCAGCCAGCAAACCCCTCTCAACACAGCCGCTCCTGGAGACTCTCAGGACTGCCTCCATTCTCTCAGTTCTCAAAAGCTGCTGAACATGTCCTTTTTTGCCCATTACAGAACCCCTGAAATATCAGCCTCATTTCCCAAAGGAATCAAATCTCTTTCCAGTCCATGCAGGCATGGAACAGCACGCCCAGGAGCGGACTTTCCCATCAGGGACCCTGTTTGTGTGACTGTGACATCTGCTTCAAATCACACGGACTGAAACTTGCAGAAATACAAAACTAGCCTCATGCAAGTTCAGATACTTAAAAAAAAAAAAGCTAAACTGCAAAGAAAAACAAAAATATCACCAGGACATTAAATGCCGTGGACTTCACTTTTTAAGCGTTGGGTCAAGACACCTGATCACATTTTCAAAAACTTATGCTAAGGATTCCTTCCCACAGACAACGATGTATTGTTTTGCTTAATGTTATAACTTCTTTCAAAGCCAGGTCCTCCCGCCTGCTCAGCTGGCAGTTTCTCAGAGCAGAGCTCATGGACACCCCAGGCCCTCCTGAGATTCCAAGGCCACACTGTCACCATCCCTCACCTAACACTCCACCTTCCACAGCCTCCGGACATCCCCCTGCGACAGCCGGGAAGGATGACTGCACTTACCATGACCACCTGTGGTCTCGCCCAACAAATCTGAAGGTTCGAAGCTCAGAGAGCCCAGCAGAGCCCATGAACACAGAGACAATCCACATTCTGTGACGTGCAAAGAGAACCGGGGGTTGCCTGAACTGACCCCAGACAGCACCCACCCTCCAGCTCCTAAGCTTATTAAATAAAACGGTAAATCCCAATCAAAGTGCTGAAAGCCAGAAAAATCACAATATGACTGGCAGGCACTACATGGCTTTAAGCTGGGCAAGAAACCGGAAGAGGAATCCACTTTCTTGATGCTTGTAATAACTTTTATGCGACTTAATATCCTCCCCAAAGACTTGCTTCATAAAAACTTCTGCACAGCAAAAGAACAGTCAGCAGCGTAAACAGACAAGCCACAGAGTGGGAGAAAATCTTCACAGTCTATACATCTGACAAAGGACTAATATCTAGAATCTACAAGGAACTCAAACAAATTAGCAAGAAAAAACAAACAATCCCATCAAAAAATGGGCTGAGGACACGAGCAGACAATTCTCAAAAGAAGATACACAAACGGCCAACAAACAGGAAACAATGCTCAACGTCACCAATGACCTGGGAAATGCAAATCAAAACTACCCTGCGACACCACGTTACTCCTGCAGGAATGGCCATAATCCAAAAATCAAAAAATAATACATGTGGGCGTGGCTGTGGTGAAAAGGCAACACATGTACATGGCTGGTGGAAATGTAAACTAGTACAACCACTACGGAAAACAGTGTGGAGATTCTTTAAAGAACTAAAAGTAGGAAGAACTACCATTTGATCCAGCCATCCCACCACTGGGTACCTACCCAGAGGAAAAGAAGTCATTATACGAAAAAGATACTTGCACATGTGTGTTTATAGCAGCACAATTCACAAGTGCAAAGCTATGGAACCAGCCCCAATGCCCACCAATCAATGAGTGGATAAAGAAATTGGGTACATATACACCATGGAATACTACTCAGCCATAAAAAAGAACGAATTAATGGCACTCGCAGCCACCTGGACGGAGACTATGATTCCAAGCGAAGTAACTCAGGAATGGAAAAGCAAACGTCGTACGTTCTCACTCACGAGTGGAGCTAAGCTATGAGGATGCAAAGGCGTAAGAGTAACACAGTGGACTTGGGGGACTCGGGAAAGGGTGGGAGGGGGTGAGGGATAAAAGACTACGTACTGGGTGCAGTGGACGCTGCTCGGGTGACGGGTGCACCAGAATCTCACAGATCACCACTAAAGAACTTTCTCATGCAACCAAATACCATCTGTTCCCCAAAAACCTACAGAAATAAAAATCAAAATAAAAAAACAAAACCCTTTCCTTTGTATTTCTGGAAGGTTTTGTAGTTTTCTGTTCATTTGTTTTTAAATATAATCAGTGACTCAGCTAGGGAAGGAAAAAAGTTAGATGACATATCCTCTCCTCCTTCCCAAGCAGCCTGTGCTATGAGAAGGAGAAGTATGGAGGGCAAGAGACAAAAAGGGAGGGTGTCCCAGATAGATATTCCCATCAGAAAGGCGAGTTTCAAGCTCTGATTTGTTTTCCTTTTGGCTCCAGCTTGGAACATGGTAGAACTGGGTTCAAGAGAAGCAGGAAGCCCTTTGTTTCCAACACTTCACAATAATTTGTAAGATGGTCCTGAAAATACCTTCCGTAGTGAGGCACCCCTCCTAAACTGGGGCATTTCAGAGGGCCAACTGCGAGAGGTGGGGTGTGAAGTGCTCACGCTCAATGCCAGGGCTCCATGAGCATCAAAGCCGGGGCTCTCGGGCAGCAAGGAAAGTTAACCCTGAGACAGAGGTGCCAGAGACACACATCGGCCACGGTTCTGCAGCACATCGTACGGGCGAGGTTTCCGGAGTCCTTCTTCATTAGCAGGTGCTAGGGGTACGAAGACAAACAGGACATAGTTCCTGCTCCCAAGGAACTGCGGCCATGGTGAGGAAGATGTCCAGGTGGATGGACTACCACATGACAAGGATCTAAACAGGGGTCTGGACGGCACGCTGTGGACAGACAGCGGTTGCTCTCCCAGGCCTGGGGACAGCACAGGGACAGTGCTGCCACGGTTGGCTTCCTCAGGACCTGTAGCCCAGTTCTGCTTTTTCCCTAAAAGACTTTCTAATACCCACACACAAAAGCAAATCATGGGTAATAACAGCAGACGGCAGAACAGCCACTATTAAATTTGATAATAGTGAGATGTGCTTTTGCAAATCTGGTCATCCTACCGTTTTCTCAATGATCAAAGAAGAGTAGTGAGCAAGTGGAATGAGCAAGAGTTACAGCCTTCCCCACAGCGGTCACTATATCCACACACCTCCGTGTCTTCACCAGCAGCCACGGCTTCCGTAGCCACGGCTATGCGTAAAGCCCACAGTGGTCACTATATCCACACACCTCCATGTCTTCACATGTCTTTCATGAAGTTCCTGACCAGGCAATGCGGAGATGGGAATAAGAGGAGGAGCGTGTCACCCACGGCATGTCTGGCTTCTAATCCCTCTCCAGGATCTAAGTCTGTGGTCTCGGCTTCATCACCCAAGAAGGGTCTACAGATCTGAACTTCACCTGACATCAGTCTCTTTACCCAGATTGTTCTCTGAGTTTGCTTCTCTGATTATAATTCTACCAAAAGACGATCACTGCCCCTAAATCTGACAGCAAATGAATTCTAGTCCGGTGCTTGTTGACTTATGCAAGGTGTGTGTTTTGTCAGCCAATTCCTGTCACCTGTAATGTGGGCCCAGCATGCTCCCAGATTTCTAAACAAATTTTAAGAAAAACTGTACAGGACAATCAAGGAGAACAAAGCTTCTCTTTAAAGGAGGGCGGCCGGTGGCTCACACCTGTAATCCTAGCACTTAGGGAGGCCGAGGTAGGCGGGTCACCTGAGGCCAGGAGTTTGAGACCAGCCTGGCCTACATAGCAAAACTTCATCTCTACTAAAAATAAAAAAGTTAGTGGGGCGTGGCGGTGGGCGCCTGTAATCCCAGCCACTCAAGAGGCTGAGGCAGGAGAATCGTTTGAACCCGGGAGGCGGAGGCTGCAGTGAGCCGAGATCGTGTCACTAAACTTCAGCCTGGGCAACAGAGCGAGACTCCATCTCAATAAAATAAAATAAAAATAAAATAATATAAAGGAGAACAAACCTTTCAGAGCAGCAACCCCTTCCCAAATGAACACTGCAGCTTTCCAACATCTAATAACACCCACGCAGCACAGAAGGGCACACCTCCAGCCCACAGAGAGGCATGCAGAGCCATCAAGCGCATCCTGGCCCCACTGGCGTCTGTGGCAGTCTCGCCTGCGCCACTCTGTGCCCTCTGCGCTGCTGCTATCAGGACGGGACAGGGCATGTGCTTTAGCTACAACTCTTTCCCTGGGTATGCACTGCTAACAAATTCCGACTCTATGAGGGATCCACTTTTGGATGGAAGAGGGGTCAACAAGTACCTCCAAACACCTGCTGGTTGCTAGAATTCAGAAGTCCCAATTTAACTAAAAATGGTGATCTGTGGGATTCAGAATGTTACTCAGAAGCAGGACGGGAATCGTAAGACAACTAGAAGCAAATCTTCTCTCCCCCCGCTGACTCTTCCCTTCCCTACTTTCCTTCTGCGGCGTCTCACTCAATGTGCACTGAAGCCAAATAAAAGATTCAGGAACCCTCTTGACAAGGACTGAAGGATCCCTAAACCTTCTAAGGCAAACACAGAAATCCATAAAAAGGCCAAAGGATTCTCTTTATCTACTAAACCAGAGCCTCCTTCCACTCCAAGCCCAGGCCGTAAGCACATCACGGGCACTCGGATCACTGACCCTGGAGCAGGGAAGCTGAGGACACTCACATTCGCATTCACAGTGACCACAGGACAGCCGGCTGCGAAGGGGCCAGGGTGGCTCAGCAGCAGGCCTGTTTCTCTTGTTACTTGAAAACCATCAACGAAAGCACTAAAAACTGAAACCCATTTCACTCCTCCCAATGCAGGACGTGCTCACTAATGCTGCCCGTAGGTTCCTGTAAACTGCAACTGTAAAACCAAACGACATACAGCAAGGCCTCGGGTCATTAATGCTGTTTCCTTCAACTTTATTTTCATGATTGATTTTGTCACATGTCATTTCACTTAAAATTACAGTTTCTAATCACATATTGACAATGTTAAGTGAGGAATTACTGTACAGTTAAAATGCTGGCTGGTCTAAAGAATGAATCCTGAACGCTCTTCACTTAGGTTAGCAATGATTAATTAATAATAGTTCATGGGCCAGGCGCGGTGGCTCACGCCTGTAATCCCAGCACTTTGGGAGGCCGACGAGGGCGGATCACAAGGTCAGGAGATCGAGACCATCCTGGCTAACACGGTGAAACCCCGTCTCTACTAAAAACACAAAAAATTAGCCGGGCGTGGTGGCGGCGCCTGTAGTCCCAGCTACTCGGGAGGCTGAGGCCGGAGAATGGCGTGAACCCGGGAGGCGGAGCTTGCAGTGAGCTGAGATCCGGCCACTGCACTCCAGCCTGGGCGACAGAGCAAGACTCCGTCTCAAAAAAATGTTTATGAATAATTGCTCTATATCATTTTTCAGAATCCAAAGCAACACTGGCCTGTGCATTGTATCAGGTGAACTACCCAACACCATCGTCCATGAGCTTAGGAGAACATGTTTTCTCTGACCTGCTGGGGATGAGCCCAGGTCTTCCTCTCATGGGTTACCAGAGGCAGTAGTGTGACATGGAAGAGTGCCTGCTTCTTAGTAACATCCAGGGGCTGTGGATGGAGATGGCAGAAACAGGGTGATGGGCTGTGACCAACTTCACATGCTTTATATAAGGTTATTGGAGGCACCGGGAGCTACAGGGAACTGGCAGCTGTGCTGAACTTAGTGGCTCTGACCACGGGGATTGAGTCAGAGTCACAGTGATCATAGACAGCATACTTACACATTTGGACATGGAAACATCTGCTCTTCTAATTTTCGATGAGAATCTGCCAGGCAAATGGGAATGTGAGGCAAGTGGACACATTCATAAACTCTGCACTTAGAAAGGGCATGCCAGGCGTGGTGGCTCATACCTGCAATCCCAGCACTTCAGGAGGCTGAGGCGGGAGGATCCCTTGAGGCCAGGAGTTTGAGGCCAGCCTGGGCAACACAGCAGGACCCCATCTCCACAAAAACATTTAAAAATTAGCCAGGGATGGTGGTATGCGCCTGCAGTCCCAGCTACTCAAGAAGCTGAGGCAAGAAGATTGTTCGAGCCCAGGAGTTTGAGGCTGCAGTGAGCTGTGATCATGCCACTGCACTCCAGGCTGGGTGACAGAGTGAGACCTTGACTCCACACAAAGAAAAGAAAATGAAATAAATGAAAGAGAAGGAAGGAAGGAAAAGAAAAAGAAGAAGAAAAAAGAGAAAAAATGAAATGAAAAGAGCAGTCGGAGGGCTGCACCTTCTGTCACCACGGTGGAGCTTGCCCCGGCACAGGAGACTACGGGGCTCCAGAGAGGGGCTCCCGCTGGATCTCCCAAAGAACTGGGACTCCTCGTTTCCCTCTCCAGGTACAAAATCAAGAGCATGCCCTTTCTATGCAGTGGGAGCCGTGACTATCAGCAGCATCTCCCCGTTCATTAGGTACCTCGTTAAGGAGGTCCCTGGCTGAGACCATGCTGCTTCCAGCTGCCAGATTTCTGCCTTGTGTGGAACGGGCAGGAGGCACCTGGAAGCCCTGGGTGCCGTGGACGCCCCAGTGCTCACTGGAGTCTTTGCCACTCCTCTGGCCCTGATGACTGCCTGTGTGGACCGGTGCCTGGGCTCCCACCTGCTGGTAGTCTAGGCAACGAGCTGCAGGACAAGGTCACGGAGCCCCGAGCCATGCAGTGGCATCTTGAGAAAACCACTACCCACAGAAGGGCTGACCTGCGCACAGACGAGGCCCCCCACCTGCTCCAGTGCAGACCCTCCCAGACGAGTCACGTCTGTCATTCTTCCTTGCCTGACTCACGAGTGTTAGGGAGCAAGTGAAAATGTCACCTTCTATCACTACCTTTTATCTTTGTTTCGCTTAGATCAAAAGTGTCCTTCAAAGGCCTAATGATTTTGTCAAAAAGAAGAAAAACCACTTGCAAAATAAAATACAACCCCTTCCCCCAAAACACTTTCTAAGTCCAGCAGCTTAATTTTGATGGGGATCAGCTGTCTTGCTTCCCTCATGCATACTTTTAAAACAAACAAATAAATAAATAGCATCTTATTCTTGCAAGGGCAATTTATTTTTTGCATTTATTTATTTTTTTGAGACAGAGTCTCACTTTGTCACCCAGGCTGCAGTGCAGTAGCACTATCTCAGCTCACTGCAACCTCTGCTTTCCAGGTTCAAGCGATTGTCCTGCCTCAGCCTCCCAAGTAGCTGGGACTACAGGCAACTGCCACCACGCCGAGCTAAATTTTGTGTTTTTAGCAGAGACGGGGTTTCACCATGTTGCTCAGTCTGATCTCGAACTCCTGACCTCAAGTGATCTGCCCACCTCGGCCTCCCAAAGTGCTGGGATTACAGGTGTGAGCCACTAGTACCCGGCCCCAAGGGAAATTTAATACAATTCAAGTTGTTGGTACAATTATTCGTCTCTATCAAAAGGGAAATTAGCCCAAAGTAATGCTAATCATTAGTGCTACAGATTTTTTGAAATATTTTCTTCCTTGAAGGACACATAAAAGCAATTCATTTTAAAGTAAAGTGAAGATAAGCAACATCCAACTTATGAATTAGTTTGGTTCCCAAAATTCATTTCTAATTGGCTTATCCTGAAACTGAAAAGCAGTTTTTCTATAGAGACAAGAGTACAGAGAGTTTGACTCCCCAGACAGCGCAGGGCTAGTCTGCAGCTAATAGTTCAGCTCTGAGTCTGAGCCCTGAGCCTGCAGGATGGGGCGGCCCTGGGAGGCCCAAGCGTGGGAACGAAGTTTCTGGGGCCACGTGTGGGGAAGGCCCCAGGAGTGGGAGGAAGGCAAAGGGTGCTTTTCTAGCTTCTGCTATGAGTATGACATCATCTAAAAGAAGCATCTCAGTATCGAATTAGTGTCACAACTTCTCTTAGCTTCTTAGAATCTTTTTTTTTCGAATTAGGTAGTTGCTCGTGTAATCCACTAAAATCAACTCATTCACAAAACGTTTATGCACGGGGTGCCCACAAACATCACACTGGGTAGAGGGTGCAGGTGAGAGGAGCCAACATCCTTCATGACCGAGGGACTGGTGAAGGCGGCGTCTTTCCCTGAGCCCTTCAAGACAACCCTGCTGACTAGATGTGAACACACCTCCTGGACAGACGCGTGCTTGGCTACGTTATAAATTTAAATAACTTGATAAGGTAAGAGGCAGAAAGACCTGAGACCTACACTCGACAGGCCTCTAACCACGGGGTGTGTCTACTGTGATACACAGACCCTAAAGCGTAACGAAGGCCACAGGTCCTGAAGTGGGGTGTGAGGTGCACTCATTTCATTCTGCCTTCGCTGTCTGGGAACCTTGCCAGTGCCCCCTGCAGCTGGCGCAGCCTTACGGTGAGGCTCTGGCCAGGAGACAGTGGCAGGAGTGGTGTGTGGGGCTTCCGGGAATGGTCTTCAAAGGAAGGAGGCATGGATCATTTCGGACTTCGGTTCTTCCATGGTCCAGACTGCAGTGTGGGTGTCCTGGCTGAAGTTCCAGCAGCCGTTCCAGACCATGAAACAACCTCAGAGTTGGACACTAAGTGCTGGGAGTGTGGGGCAAAAAGAGAGAGAGAACCTGGATCGTTGAGGACTCAGTGGGGCCCCTACACCAGCCCCACGCTGCCTTCTGCAAACTTGTTTTTTTTTTTTTTTTAAACAGAGTCTCACTCTGTCACCCAGGCTGGAGTGCAGTGGCACGATCTTGGCTCACAGCAACCTCCGCCTCCCGGGTTCAAGTGAATCTCCTGCCTCAGCCTCCCGAGTAGCTGGGATTACAGGCACCCGCCACCACACCTGTCTAATTTTTGTGTTTTTAGTAGAGACAGGGTTTCGCCATGTTGGCCAGGCTGGTCTCGAACTCCTGACCTCAGGTGATCCCCCCGCCTCGGCCTCCCAAAGTGCTGGGATGACAGGTGTGAGCTACAGTGCCCGGCCAAACTTGTTTCTAATGTGAGGGAATAACTGCTTATGGGTTGAAGGCACGATGACCAGATGTCTGTGACTCACAATCCCCAACAGTGACACCCACTGTAACAGCAGATGCGCAGTGTTAATACGTTCATTATTTCCAATAAGCCCAGACATGTCCAAACTAGAGTTTACAGGGGAGCGTTTAAATGATGACACCGTTATCACTGTGTTACTCTATTTTTAAAATAAGCAAATATTCTTTTTTTTTTTTTTTTAACAAAAAAATGTTCTCGTAGCTCAGTTTTCAAAAGGGAACTTTCTCTATTTTACCAACGTCACAATTATGACCTGTCGGATGAATGGAAACCAGCAGGGGAAGTTCATTTGCATTCAGGGGAAAGACAAAAGCAGTCAAGAGAGAACGGCTGGTCTGGTGCTAACAGTCTCAGATCTTCAGAGAAGTTCAGTGCTGAGTACATGTTTTTAAGAGCCTCGAACAGCTTGAGGATGTTTATTTTTACTTAGGCAGCTGCGTCTTCTGCAAAAGCGTAACTCCTGGGGGCTGCTGTGGCGAGGGGTGATGACAGTGCGTCTGCAGGCAGGTCCTCAGGAGCTGGAGTTGAGCGGCAGTAGCTACCAAGAGCTCCCAGGTCAAGTCCCTCATCTCTGCCTTCAGTCCAGCTACTTCAGGAATCGTAAGCAATCCAGACGCTGCTAGATTAGGAAGATGCAACGTACTTATTTTTCTTCCCCTACGTGTGTGTATTTGTCTTTTTCGCAGCGTCGCTGGACACTTAGGGGACCCACAAAAGCACCTGCACGTCGTAGTTAAACTAGTGAAGCTGGGAGGCAGGGCGAAACGACGAATACTGACCACAGCAAACCAGAGCAACCCACAATGATGACGAGGTCAGTGACACAGACACACGTCTGCATGCACTGGCAGGGCTGCTTCCCCCTTGGGCCAGGCGCGGCTCGGTTCTGGGCTCCTTCACACACACTGTGTGACTCCAGGCCAGGCTGCACCAGGCTGGGCTGTGCTTTCCCGTCAGCTCCGCAGGACCCTCTCCTCACAGGGACACTGAGTCCATTGAATTTCTAGCACAGTATTCAGCACAAAGCAGCAGTTCAACGAGTCTAAATGATTTTCCACTTTCCATGCTACTCTAACACCCTCTAGGCAGATGTTTGTAAGTAAACCTATATATATATTTAAATCTTCTCTTTCTGGGGAACTGGGGGGAGAACCCATGTGTCAAGGATAAAGACATAAAGCCATAGTATAGCACTACATCAATGATTTCCACTGGGCCAAGAGACATCTGCTGTCATTTAACATAAGGCATGCTCTTGGCCGGGCGCGGTGGCTCACGCCTGTAATCCCAGCACTTTGGGAGGCCGAGGCGGGTGGATCATGAGGTTAAGAGATCAAGACCATCCTGGCCAACATGGTGAAACCCCGTCTCTACTAAAAATACAAAGATGAGCCGGGTTTGGTGGCGTGTGCCTGTGGTCCCAGCTACTCGGGAGGCTGAGGCCGGAGAATGGTGTGAACCCGGGAGGCGGAGCTTGCAGTGAGCCGAGATCGCACCACTGCACTCCAGCCTGCGTGACACAGCGAGACTCCGTCTCAGAAAAAAATAGTATAAGGCACAGTCTTTATTGAAAATAGGGGAAAACTCGCGCCCGTTGTACTGAGCAGAGACGGATGTTGGCCTCCCCTCAGGATAGACTGACCTTCCAGAGACAGGAACAGGAGCCAAGGGACAGCTTACTGTCCTGCTCAGTGCCCTTTCCCCTACTGTCTCCCAGCACTGACCGGGGTCTCGCTGGATGCCCGTGAGTCTTGTCATCACGTCCCACCATGTGGACGTAACTGTCACCATCTTAGACACCTGCCCTCTTTACCAGACACCACAGCCCCAGCAGCGGAGCTGGGAGGGAGCATTTCTGTGTCCCCACAACGAGATGATGCAGGTCCCAGAGAAAAGTCATGGCCCAGGCTTGTTGAACTGAATGAATGAATGAATGGTGTGCCTCGGAGCAGCAGCCCGGCTTGCGTTTAATGCTCATGGGACATCATCATCATCAGTCTTCAGAGCCACGTTTGATCAACACTAATGGAATTTCTTCCTTGGAATATCAACACAAACTCCTTAAGGCCCCGTCCAAAATGTGTGACCCTGCAAGCAAGGAGGGGCTCTGTCCTAGAGGCTACAAAACACAAATACCAATTCCCCTCCCCGGACGAAGTAAGGTGCAGGTACAGAACTCTGCCGCAAATGACCACACCCATCTCCTTCCCATGGCAGAGAAAGGTTCTGCTCACGGCATGAGCCACAATAGAACCCTTTTGTCTGTCTGCTTGTTGACGGGGGCATGAGAAAGGAGAAAAGAATGGGTATTTCAGTACAGCTGGGCTGGCTCGCTCCACAGCCCAAGACAGGCGCCAGGACGGTCCAGCTGTGAGGGCGGCTCATGCCAATGTCACAGCCCTGCGATGACAAGGGGCTGTTATCCCCGCCACCCTGGCTGTGTGGCTGAGGACCACAGCGCCCCTTTGTCCTGCTGCCTGGATGTCTGCCCGGGCTGCTCGCGGGCCAGCACGGCCGGGCCCTGGCCCAGCTTGGCGCTGGCGACGGCCGTTTGCTTCTGTGGCTCAGGCCCTCACAGCACAAAGGCCTGTCAGAGGGGCTGTCTGGGATCAGGGAAGATGCTCTCTTCAGCTGTGGCCTTCACCCCACTCCTGGACCCCCGGCCAACCCTCCATTGTGGACAACTGGTTGGCCTGAAAGCCAATGTATTGTGATTTCACAAAACCCCTCTGAGGATACTTGATGTTTTATGGGGAGACAGAATCCTAGAAAACCGAGTTCTCTGGTGTATGGCTCTGTTTTCCATTGCTGCTTTGGGTTCAAATCATGACGGCATGAGATTTAATTACCTTTATCTTCCAGACAAGGGCACACAGGGTGAAATGCACACTCTAAAATTGTAAGGTAAGCACAATTGACATGCATGGAGCACTCTGACTACAAACGCCGCCCACTGAGCCTCACTTTTAACGTCTGTGTTCTCCTTTTCTGTGGGGAGGCTGGAGGTATGGACAGAAAGCAACTGTTCTTCAGAGAAGGCTGGAGGTTCCAACCTAAATCACGCCTAAAGAGCGAGGCCACCTGGACTCGCAGGACCCCGACCAGCCACAGGGAAATCGGCACGGGAGGGCTGGAGCTGCCAAGGCAACGAAGGGACGCGGTGTCCAGACTCGTGGCCCCACGAGGAGGAAGGGGGCGGCAGCACGGAGCGGGGGTCACGGGTCTGTGCCACCTCACCCGCCACACGCACCGTGACTTAGACCCCACAAAGGCTCGGGCTTTTTTGTGAGTTTTTTTTTTTAAGAAAATGGGAACACAAAAACGAACCTTTTCCAGTCTCAAAAACAGAAAAACCAAGGAGAGCAGGTGAGGCAAGGACAGGCTCTAGGAGCACTAAGAATGCAGCTCTCAGCAGAAGGGAAAGACAGACAAGCCCCCCGAGGCCTGGCCACCCGGCAGAGGCGAGCGCTGGAGGCCGGCTTCGGTGCGCGCGGGCAGGGAAAACTGCCGGGGATGTGCGATTCACCTTTGGATACAACAACATGGGCTTGCTTCTGACAAGGACTACTTGAATAGCAGCCGTCCTCCAAACCAGGATACTGCTCCATTTAGGAGGGAGAAAGGAAAGTAAAATGTCTATAATTATCAGCAAAAAGCATCAAAAGGGAGAGAACCTGGGAGTCTGAAAATGGCCTATGCTGGAGCGTGTCAACTCAGGCCTATAATTCTGACAATTTGGGAGGCCAGGGCCTGAGGCCAGGAGTTCAAGACGAGCCTGGGCAACAAAGTGAGACCCCCGTCTTTACAAAAACCCACAATTATCCAAGTGTGGTAGTGGATACCTGTGGTCCCAGCTCTTCAGGAGGCTGGGGTGGGAGGACCACGTGAGCACCAGAGGTTGAGGCTGCAGTGAGCTGTAATTATGCCATCACACTCTAATTTAGGTAAGAGAGAGATTCTCTAAAAAAATGTTAATAATAGCAAAATAAAAATAATTTTTTAAAAAGAAAATGGCCCAGCTATCACCTAGCTGTGGGGGTTTAAACCATAGATCAGGAATCACTGAGGGGCCGTTAGAGGCCATCTGTTTAAAGATCCTTGAGAACAGGGCTCGGTCTTGTGGCTTCTGCATCTCCCGTGGGGCCAGGCATTTGCGAAGCACTTAAGTGTTTATTGATGTATGAGAAGGACGGACCTCCCGTTTATCAGCACTCCTGGCTGCCATCTCCAGTCCTGCTGGTGCACTAATGCTGTGACCATCGAGGCATTCGGTAAGGAAGCTCTGTGCCCTGCATGTTTTCTGTTGTGCTGAAAGGAGTCACATGGCAGAGCAGCAGAACGTGTCCATTCTGCTCCCTAGACTCACCTGCCCCAAATGAAGACTATCCCCCTTTCACTTCCTTCCTCGTGCTACTCTATCCAGAAAATCGCTGTTGTGTCAACAGCTCTGGGGAGTCAGGACATGATACCCACCCTCTCAGTTGGCCTAAGCTCCAACCTCCTTCCAAGGGGCATCCACAGGCACGGCTGGATGGAGGTGCAGCTGAGGTATCTGGAATCCTACCATCCGTCCACAATTAAACTGGGTCTAACTGTCAGCCTAAAACACGCTCTATGGATTCTGGGGTTCAAGATGAATTGGGGGTTGCGAACATGCTCATGTTCCCTACAACAATGATGCCTGTCATCTCCAAAGATAAAAATAAGTTTTACTAAAAAATACAGAGTGACAAGAAATAGTAAAGCTTCAGGTGTATCTTTGGTAAACCACCAGGTCTGTCCCTAACTCGTCAGAAATGGGAAATGAGGGGTTACGTTTCTTTCCCCTTCTAACAAAGGACTCCATTTGTTACACTAGACCAGGCAACAACCGTCTCTATATAGAGGGTGGCAGTTGGTTCAAGCTCTACCTTCCTTTCTCAGTTGGATCTATTTAAAGCCTGCAGCAGAGGAAACTTGGCAGCTGAATGTTTCCAAAAGTTAGTATACCACTTCCCTACTTCAGATCACACAGGAGGGCACAGCCGGGGAAGCAGAGATTCCTTGGGTGGGAGGGGCAGGCGCTGGCCCAGAGCTCACATGGCCCCCGAGTTCATCAATGTCCCTTCGACAGCCTTCACTGCATTTTTTTAAAATCTCAGTTACATGTTGCATATAAAAAGTGGAACTCACGGAAGCAGAGGGTAGAATGGGGGTTTCCAGGGGCTGGGCCAGTGGGGACGATGGGGAGATATTAGTCAAGGGGTACAAGCTTTCAGTTATAAGATGAACAAGTTCTGAGGCTCTGATGGACCGTGTGGGTGGTGAACGTGTGAGCCTGACTGTTGTCATCAGTCCACAATGTATACATATATCAAATAATCACTTTGTATACCCAGGATACAGACAATCTGTGTCAATTAAATACATTAAAATTTAAAAATGTGAAGAAATTCACTGATGACAAATTTCAATGTAATGGACCTAATTAAGGGAGTGGAGAAACAAGGCAGGCTGAGGTTCACTGATGTCGGCTGGCAGAACTGGCTGAGAGTTTCAAAGCCTCAAGGTGGCCAATCTGGGTCACCGGGATCAAGGATGGTGATTCCACGACAGGCCCTCTACCAGACACAGCTGCACTGCGATTTACCCTCACAGCAGCCGTATCTTCCTGTAAAAGCAGGTGCGACAGTCACCTTTCACAGATTTACCCTCACAGCAGCCATATCTTCCTGTAAAAGCAGGTGCGATGGTCACCTTTCACAGATTTACCCTCACAGCAGCCATATCTTCCTGTAAAAGCAGGTGCGACGGTCACCTTTCACAGATTTACCCTCACAGCAGCCATATCTTCCTGTAAAAGCAGGTGCGATGGTCACCTTTCACAGATGAGGAAATGGAACCTCAGAGACATCAAGCAACTTGTCCAAGGACACATATCTTAAAAAGACTGAGCCAGGACCACGATGTGGGCCTGGATCTACAGGACCAGGAAGTTCTCACTTGTGCCAGAGAGGAGAGGGAGGCCTCCAACACCAGGTGGTTGAGTAAAATTAAGGAGCCACTAATCGTTACTGGATATTCTAGACTTTGTACTTTTTCTTTTATACTGTTGCTCATTGTTGAACGTTTGGTTTTTCTTTTAGGTTTTCTCTAATATAAATAAAACAGCGGTTATTTATAATTATTACTGGAGGGTTTGACAATCAGGAAAACATTTAGGTTCAGCTTCTCTGAAATTGATTTGAGAGTCACAGCAAGTCGTCATTAAGCTGCACCACTAGCATAAATTATTGTATATTTTAATGCTCCATATCCCACAACATCCAAGAGATGCTGGTGTCAATCCTACGCTGAGTGAAGACACGCTTCAGCATACGTGTCTGTGCACAGGTGTCATCACGTCCGTCTTTGCCTTCTCCCAACATGTTTCTTGAACTATAATCAGGACACCACTCCCGACGATGAAGTACACTTCCAACAAATGACTGCTCATCCAGGTCTCAGCTGCCGTGTTTAATCACACAGCAGAAACCATTTATTTTCTCATACATTTCTCTTTCTTGAAATATCTCTTAATTATCTCATTTACTCCTATATAAAAAATGGTGCTCAAAACTTAATTACAAGAGCAAGATCTTAAGGGGTTGCAAGGTGTATGTCTATTTCTCACAGAGAAATTTTCAAAAGCCCCAAATTCTATGACTGAAGAAAAATAACTGGATGATGCCCCAGAAAAGCCTAAGGGGTGATAAGTTAACAGAAGCCCATTTCCAAAACGAATTACCTATATATTGTTTCCCAAAAATAAATTCATTCGCTCATTTCACGTCACGCTCTTAACGCCCTCAACCTTTCAAACATGGGAGCTGAAGAACAGCTCCAGTGCGGGGCCCTGAATATCTGCAGGATGTTCCCCGAGACAGTAAGATCTGGAAACTGGGGAGCTTTACATACCCGTAAGGCCAACTGACACAATCATAAGCCATTTCACAGGGGAAGAAACAGAACCAGAGCTCTTGGGAGACGGTCCTAAGGTCACACAGGTGTGTCTGCGTAAAAATCAGAACGAGGCTCGTGGTTTTCCTTTATCTCACACAGGCTTGAAGCTGTTTTGTGCCGAGACAGCCACAGTGATGGGCACCTGCTAGCTGCCAGGTCACCTGCAGGCCCTTCCAAGAGTCATTTCAGCCATAGGTCTGCACCCTGTTCCCTACTTTCTTCTCAGCCACAGCAACAGCTACAGCTTCGTGGACACTTGATGTTGGAATTGAGATTGGAGTTTTCTTTAATTCTTATTCTCAACTTAAAAGACTGAGGCTGAAAAGGGAAGCTCGAACTCAGCAGATCCTTTCACAGAGAGGCTGAGAAGACAAACTCTCTGATTTCTAGTCTTGTCAGAAAAGATTAAAGTCAAGAATCATGGATGAGGAGACACAAATTTGTCTCCAAAATCTTGCCACTTTGGTGTTGTGAAGGTCTTTAAGTCAGTCACTCAGAGTCCCACCAGGTCATCTGAAGGGCAAATCCACAGGAGCCCATGGGAAGACACATCAGCCCCCATCATCGCCGCTGGCACAGAGCCTCGGGGACGATGCAGGTCCCTCCCAGGACCAACCCAGGCCAGCAGTCACAGTCTGCGGGGGGAAGGATCCGAATCCCCTTCGCCTCTGAGATTGTGCCATTACCTACAGCTTCCAAACACCTGCTCAGAAGTCAGAGACAAGGTTAGCAGCCAGACAGACCCCTTGTGACACGGGCTGTGCACGTTCGTCCTTCCGCAAGCTCACCCTGGGCTGTTCTGAGGATGGGGCTCGCTCAGGCCAACAGACTCAAAAGCAGGGGGACACCCTCTAGGGCTTCAATTCCCTGAAAAGAATTCCATGGTTTCTATATTTGCTCTGAACAATGTAAATCAAAAAAAGAAAAGCAAGACAGGAACTAAAGAGTTCCACTTTTTCTTCTACCAACTAATCCAAAAGCTAAAAAGTACCCGTATAATACTCAAAAGCCATCAAAGCAACGGCCCTGGATTAGGGACTCCTTGTGGCGAGGTAGCAATGCCCAAGCCTGTTGATGATGCAACGGCAGAGCCACATCTTGGTTTGAAGACAGGCACTTCTTGGTCGGGGGCAGCAAAGTGCTGTCTGGATACAAGCAGAGGCGGCACCAGCTGTGCTGTCTTTGTAGAGACTAATAACCCGGTTGCAGTTTTTTAGTGTGTTGGGCCTTATATGGAATTAACAAATTATACAAATAACTTGGCTGAAGTGTCCAGACCTTTTCCATGAATGCCATTTCAAGGCAGGTTCCCGCTTCCAGGTCTCTGTGATTTACTGCATTGGTTTGTTTGTTGGCGAGGGGCTGAGTCACAGAAGCAGCTCATAACACTTCAGAAACCCCACGAGGAAGCAGCCATGCAGACGCTATGCTCACCACCCACTAAAGTCTCCCTTTGTCCCCACTAATTAGTCAATGATTATTTATTGAGGAAAAATGGAGGTAGGGATGCCCTCTTTCCTTAAAGAGACAGTGACACCTTCACAGACACCAAAGATCAGCGGTGATCCATCGAGACTCCCTGCTTGCTTTTGTCTAACGCTGGTCTTGCAGACAGTGGGGTGCTGCATTCTGGGGTGCTGCCGGTGGCACGTCCAGTGACAGTAACAGTACTTCAGTGCCTGCCAGTTGCATTAGCTGGGGAGCTTCCCACTTCTATGATTGCCCTGGTGCATGGGGTGGCCCCCTGATGACTTGCTCTTGTAGAGGGGCAGGGGGAGGGCCATGTGGGAGAATTCAAGATTATGTAATGCTTACTCTTGATCACCTATTAACAGAAAGCAATGATGGCAGAGCTTCTCTTTGGGTATTCATATTTTATACTTTTCTTACTGTTTTATATTTTTCATACTTTATTTTTCTTAGTTACATTAGCTAACAGCAAAATTATTTTGCATTTCTGAGCAAACAGTAACTCCTATGGAAGATTACCCAGAAACCCATGAAGTCCCCGTGGGACTCATTCCGCGAGCCAATAAACATTTATGACTGAGCCATCTATGTCCCGAGCTACCCACATCCCAGCAAGTGCTGCCAGTTCTTCGGGTTACAGCCACATAGATACAGCTCTTCTTCTATCACTGCTTTAGTGCTTTATGAGTAAGCTGGGATGTCTGTAGCCAGGGCTGGGTCTGGAACAATGTTTTCCAGGAATGCTCCTCACCACGTGGCCGGGGCAACCTGCCCCTGCTGGCCAGAGAAGTCAGGTAAGAATGGGGGAACCGAGGCGGGCACACGGTGCTTCCGCATGTCCCCGTGGCCCGGGCAGATCCCCAGGGACGTGTCTTCAGGACCCACGTGTCTGGGTTTCTTCTGCCAGAGTGACACCTGCTGGGAACCAGGGAGGAGTGCAGCCCACTCCTCTGACAGTCCCACTCACTATTCACCCTGGTCTATTTTTGCACAAGGGTAAGAATTTCAACCAGCTTGGATAAACACACAAGTTGTGTGACATGAAGATAAATTTGGCAATGGTTGCTTAGAAACTGACAACAGTGCAGTCAACAGGCAGTTTCCCAGAGCGCCCTGCTCCAACACCTTTTAAAGTGCCAATCAAAGTTTGCAAAACCATTCGTTACATGTCAATAAGTGGAATTTTCTTGTACCTTGAAAAGTGATTAGATTTTGCTCCTTTTAAAAACTTACTTCTAATTCAAATTCAAAGTGAAAATAATGAGACTGGACATCGAGAATCTGGGCACACTGGTGTCTGGTACTGAGGTTCTACAGCTGCTCCATGCAGATGATGCTGGTGATGGTAACAATCGACAATAACACTTACATATTACGGTGCCGCATACCAAGAATTTTACATTTTTAGCTCACTTCTTAACAATTTCTGGTCTCCCTACAAAAAGCTTTGTCTAGGCAGGGCGCGGTGGCTCACGCCTGTAATCCCAGCACTTTGGGAGGCCAAGGCGGGTGGATCACGAGGTTGGAAGATCGAGACCATCCTGGCTAACACAGTGAAACCCCGTATTTACTAAAAAATACAAAAAACTAGCCGGGCGAGGTGGCGGGCACCTGTACTCCCAGCTACTCGGGAGGCTGAGGCGGGAGAATGGCGGGAACCCGGGAGGCGGAGCTTGCAGTGAGCTGAGATCCGGCCACTGCACTCCAGCCTGCGCGACAGAGTGAGACTCCGTCTCAAAAAAAATAAAAAGCAAGCTTTGTCTAAAGAAACCACCTTCAGGCATTAGTGTTTGAGAAGGTCAAGTTTACATTAGGATGACTTTCAAAGTGAAGACAAAGTCTAGTTATTTGCTTATCATGTTCTTTTGAGACAGGATCTCACTCTGTCACCCAGGCTAGAGCACAGTGCAGTGATCATAGCTCACTGCAAGCCTGAATTCCTGGGCTCCGGTGATCCTCCTGGCTTAGCCTCCTGGGCAGCTAGGACTACAGGCATGTGCCATCATGCCGGGCTAATTTTAAAAAAAAAAAATTTGTAAAGATAGGGTCTGCTATGTTGGCTAGGCTGGTCTCAAACCCCTGGGCTCAAGTGATCCTCCTGCCTTGTCGTCCCAAAGTGTTGGGATTACAGGTGTGTGCCACTGAGCCTGGCCGTGTTTATTATCCTCCTAAGCCAGATGAAGGTGCTGTAACATCCAAGCTTGGTTTTCATCACTAATCACCCTTTATAAAGCATTAATCACCCTTTAAATGGTGGTTCTCTCTAGACAAGGGGAAAAGAGCAACTTGACGGTGAAGAAACCTGATACACCTCGGTCAGGGGATCAAGGTCACCATCAGCAGTTATAAATCACGTTGGTACTTTGTACCCTTCATATGATGCACAAGGGCGAGAACAATCAGTGACAACCACCCCCCACATCGTGGCCTTTTCCAAACATATCCCCGTGCATCCCACTGACGCTCCCTTTCCCTCAAATCCACCTCCTACCTCTGGAAACACACCCATCCTCAGAAGACCGGGCTGAAGCACTCCCTGATCCATGAAGCTCTGCTTGTTCTCCAAGGCAGAAGTTACTTCTCTCTCCTTGATCTATGTGGTTATTTGATCTGGGTCATGATTTTTCTTTACAAAAGCCTCTCTGGATTCGGGCATAGTCAAGCACCAAGTCTTACTCTCCCAAGGTACCCACCTTAATCCTCACCCACGAATTTCACACAATTAGAGAGACTTAGAGATACTGCGGTAACCACACGTCTTCACTGGATGGTAAGGCTTTTGAAAGCAGAATTTATATCAACCCAATTTCTGTCAACTCAGAAGTCCTTGTTCCAGCAAGGCCCTGGGGCCTCCTGATAACATGTAGAATGACAACGACCAGTCACAAGAAGGTCAGCTCTGTTCACCAGAAATGTTCCCCACTCTCCTGCAACCAACAACGCAACAGACTCAGAAATTCCAAGTACTTAATACATAGCTTAACTTAAATCAAGTTTCCAGACATGATGAACTCTAGAAAATAACATACACTGAAGCTGTAGAAGATGAGTTTTATTTATCCAATTTATGAACACACCAATTCTAAATCTCAGTGACTGCGAGTCGTCAGGGCAGGAATGCATTCCAAAACTACGATCTGGGTCATGCTAGATGGAGAACAAATCTAATGCTTACCACAGATTCACATTCTCTCTATAATAAGCTGCAAGGAAGACACCAATGAAGCCATTAAAAATAAGAATTAAGTCACACACAAAATCTGCTTTCCCACCATCTTAGAAAATAATACAACTCCCAAGCAAGCTCTAAGTAATAATCCAACAAGTCCCAATTATTCGCCATCTATATAATAATTATTATATACTTCATAAACTTCTTTCCATCTGCAATTCTGTGTCTTTGTCTAATTACAGTCAGTTTCTCTGAGACACACCTGGCTTTACTTAATGAGATAGACCATGTAATTTTTCAACTCAAAAAACAACTGATCATGTTGCTTTGCACCCTAGGGTATCAACTGCTATATGCCTTATAGGGCTACATAAAAAATTGTAGACATTTATAGTCTGCATTTTCTAGCCCATTTTAAATGAAAACAGTGACCTGAAAATCAACAATTTATCTAATATTGAATTTCATAGGTAAGAGAACATAAGCTATCTAATCAAAAGTAAACCAGCTGAGTCATTTCTACAAAGAGAAAAAGAGGAGGAAGAGATGAGGGAAGGAGGGAGGAGGTAAAAGAAGAGGAAGAGATGAGGGAAGGAGGGAGGAGGTAAAGGAAGAGGAAGAGATGAGGGAAGGAGGGAGGAGGTAAAAGAGGAGGAAGAGATGAGGGGAAGAGATGAGGGAAGGAGGGAGGACGTAAGCTGTGACTCATTTTACTTCCGTGTTATTTGCAATCAGACTGAAAATGTATCCCAAACCAATGCAGAAAGGTAGTGCTGAGGTTCAGCGGTTCCACTGAATGCCATTCTTTCCTCTTGCTGATTATCTTTTTAAAAAATAACCGAAGTCTATCGTTTATTTCTACTTTCTTCGTTTTCACCTAATGTCCCTTTTCCGCCGCAGGATCTCACCCAGGATGTCTCGTCACCTTTGGTCACTGTGTCTCCTTAGGCTCCTCTTGGCCGCGACAGTGTCTTTGACTCTTTGTCTTTGACGACCTTGACAAGTTTGAGGATAACAATCAGGTATTTTGTAGAATCCTCCTTGACTGGGATCTGTCTGCTGTTTTCGCTCGTGATTAGACTAACGTTGAGGGTCTGGGAGAGGAGGCCCACAGGGCACAGAGTCACTCCCAGCACATCAGAGCACTGTAACGCCAGCGTCAGTGTTGGCGTGATCACCTGGGGTGTTTATCAGGTTTCTCTGCCATGCGGCTGCTCTTTCCTGCTTTCACGCTGTACGTGTGGGACGGCGTCACAACGCACAGTCCCCGTGTCGGCAGCCAGGGGCAGGCTCCCTCCCTGAGGGCAGACTGTCTACATAAATCACAGATTACCACTTGAAAGTGGAAATATCACTAAAATCTAATTTTTAATGGTCAAAGGTATTAAAATAATTTCTGTTAGAATGTTCCTGAATATTAGTATTCCCTAAATAAAACACCATTAAAGGGCAATAGGTTATTGTAGCAAAAAATTGTGAAGATGTGTTTGAGAATGTCTTTGGACCCCGAGCCTCAGGCGTCTAGGTGTTCACACGGAGAGCCAGGTGTAGACGCTGATGCTGTCTACACGTGTAACACACAACCCTTACACACGAGACCTGACCACATAAAGATGAAAAAAAAATATTAACAGAAAAGGCTCCATTTAAAGCTACATTTTAAGGTAAATGCTTAAAATCGTACTACCAAAATATACAACTAGTTTATTTCATTTGACTCCCTTGACCGAGAAAAACACATAAAAACAGCTAGTCAGTTACCTTCTGAGTTGTATACATTGCTATGGGCTAACTTTGGACTTTGGCCATAACTTAAAATATTTTTATATTGAAAACTATATTTTTAGTTCAAACAACTGAACTTTAGCAAACAAGGGGAATATAAAAACATTTTTAATGCCTGTACTCCTTATGAAGTATTCCTTGATCTGTTGGCTCAATAACTATTTGCAGAGTGCCTACTGTGTATCCGGCACCAGGGAAGCAGAGAAAGTACGATCATTCCATTATCCATTCAAACACAAAGCAGACAAAAGTGGGATCATGTGATTAAATGCTAGCTATGTGACTAGAATAATTAGAAGAAATAAAACACACTGAGAGTTAAAAATGGGCTACACAGAGACGCTCAGAGAGCCTTGAATGGGGAGGTCACTCACTAATTAACTGCACAGATGAGAATTTCAGGGAAGAGAAATCGGTTCCACCTGACAAAAGGGGCAGTTGGTTGGCGTTACTCTCCTAGGGCACCGACACGCTCGCGAGACCAATCCAGATTGCTTCACGTATGAACCCTAGAGGGGGGACACACAGAAAGCATGCAGCACAACAGAGGGTGCGGGGGCAAGGTGACGGTCTCCACGTGAAGGACAGACACGGTTACCAGCAGTAGAAATGGAGGTTAGCCAGGGGGCCTGCACCAGGAAAGACCTACAAAATAAAGGTATCAGAAAACTAAAGATTAATTAAGTTCCACAGCTGTTAATGGGAATCACCCCCTGTTCTCAGCACAGCTCAGGGAACATCATGTTTCAGCTTCTGATAAGGAAAAAGTGATTTCAAACCATGCAAATAATTATCTCAGAAGAAACACATCCTTTTAACTTAGGATTTTTCTAACTCTGTAATTTATTTCTGTGTTAAGAGGCAGTTTACAGACATATTTTAAGAACGCCATTCTTCAAAATCTCGTCTCACATCTTCAGACGTTTTTCTGTCACTATAACCAGTGTCTAGACACCCAAATTAAGTACCATAAACCCAGCCACAACCAAAATGATCCTTCTGCTTCAGATGATGTGTACACAAGGTCACAAACATGCAAGCGCACAAATATTTTCAACATGTACCAAAGAGGAGACCTTTATTTGTAGACAAAAATATTGATGTTGCTAAGTGATACTGAACAAATCACAAGCTATAAGTCTTTAGTATTTATTTCCATCTATTTCCCACTCACAAACACTTTTAACTCTGTTCCACGTCTGTACATATTTAGCCTCAACTAGAATGTCACATTTACTAAAAATATAAAATAACAAAATACTAATCTCTTATCATTTTTCAGATCCTTCCTTAAAAATACACAGAGGATGAGTAAAGTCTTAAATGAACAACATCATAAGGGAAGTAAATGAACCAGATAAAATGATTGTTGGTTAGTTTCAACCTAACTCTAGGAAGTTTTTTGTGCAGCAAACTCTGACTTGATAGGCCCAAATTCTTAAGAAGAGAGAAATAAAGCCAGGCAAAGGAGATCCCTAGGCAATCCCAAACTGAAGCTCAGTAAAGAACTGCACACACACTCATTCAGGTGGCCCATGAAGAGGGAGACGGACAGATCCTAGTTCTGTCACTTTCCCTGTACTGTCTAGAAGAACAGCGTCCTCTAAAGTCGGGATACAACACGGAAGACAGAGTGAAGAGTCACAGTCCTCCAGCAACCACCTTGGCCATCAGCCTCTCCCCGTCACTAGGATGTGGAGGGAGGAGGGTGAGCCCTGGCCATCCATCAAAGGCACAATCAAACTGCACCGGCAACCAGACAGGAGACCAGAGGGAAGGATCGTGACTGACTGGGCAGAATCCGAACCCTCAGGAGCTAAGGGAACCTTAAAGGCATTTTCAAAGATGCATCAGCCCAGGTCTAGAGAGAGTGCACTGTCCTTCCAGGTCCAGCTAAGGCAGAGGACATCGGGAGGCATAAGACGTAAGTACCCTGAAAGAAGTGAAATGCAGGCGCCTTCCAGCAGCCCTGGGATTCCACGACATCAGTCACAACCTGTCTGCACTGCCCCAGCGAGCAGGAAGCACAGCGTCCTGGAAAGGGCTGGTGGACAGTTCAAGGGATGCAGATGCTCACCCTGGCTGGCCGCTGCGAGCTGCAGGCCCAGGTGGTCCCTGCACCCCCCTGTGCCTCCCATTGTTCACCCTGCTGCTATGGTCTGGATGTCTGTCTCCTCCAAATCTCATGCGAAATGAGATGCCCAGTGTTGGAAGTCGGGCCTGGAGGGGGGTGTCTGGGTCATGCAGTGGCTCCCTCGTGGCTGGGTGCCCTCCCTGTGGTCATGAGTTCATAGGATATCTGGTTGTTAAAGCTACTGGAACCCCTGTCACTCTCTTGCTCCCCATCCCACCATGTGACACACTGGCCCCCCTTTGCCTTATGCCACGAGTGGAAGCTTCCTGAGGTCTCCCCAGAAACAGATGCTGGCACCACACTTCTTGTACAGCCTGCAGAACCATGAACCCAATAAATCTCTTTTCTTTATAAATTACGCAGCCTCAGGTATTCCTTTGCAGCAAAAACAACTAACACCTGCTCACTTGACAGGCCCAAATTCATGGCACGTCAGGGTCTTCTCAGCAACTGGGTTCCCCCCCGCCCAATACCCGCTCTTTCTCTCCCTGGCAGAGGGCCCTCCTCTGTCCCTGCTGGCCGCCCTCCTGCCCCCACCGTGGCACACCCTGATGCCGTCATCTGCTCACTAACTCCCCCGAGATCTACAGAGTTCTGGCTACTTTTCGTCTATCCTGTCTTCTCTCTCTTTCCGCAAACCAGAGCTCTCGGGGCACCTCCTTGCTCTCAGCTTTATCACACGTGCCCTGGGACAGCCGCGGCCTCCGCAGCCTGGCAGGATTCACTCTTCGCTCTGTGTCAACACGCAGTTCTGGCCCACGAGCCTGGGCCGAATGGGGCTGTGCACAGACTAAACACAAAACAGATCCTCCGTAGGACACACAACAGGAGCACCTCATCGCGATGTCTCTACAACATGCCCCGATGGGAAGGCTGGCACAGCTGTCCCGGGTTGCGGGGGACCCTCGCTGCTGCTGTTGGACGGGCCCCCACACTGCTGAGGGTGGGAAGAACAGGGTCGCTGTTGGCACCCGGTGACTTATTTCGCTCATGGCCATTGGAGGTGAAGTCAAACATTGGGTCTTGAGGAGAGTTAGGCAGTGGTGCTGGCGGCAGGGGTGTAATTTAGAGATGCACAGAAAATTGCTGGGGAGGCACACAGAAGATAAGAAGGGCCCAGTGCTCTGCTACCCCCAGAGGCAGATGTCAAGCCCCTGGGCTGGGCAATGAGATTGAGCACAGAGGGGGATGACGGGAGGGTGTGTGGTCAGCCATCCCCGCCCACGGTGACAGCATCTGTACTCACAGGAGGGGCCCACGGGAGGCAAAGAATCGGACACCCCAAACAGAGGTCGGCCCTGGCTGCTGGCAGAGGAAGGGACTTGGGGCCAGGGTCTGGACGCCGCTCAAAGCGGGACTCAGACTGGGGTCTTACTCTTCCCAGGCTCCCTCCATCGCCCCTAGATCTGGACGGCCGGGGGCTGTCCGCCAGGCCCCTCACCCTCCTTGGCTTGCGCTTTGGCGGCGTCAGCTCCCGAGGCTGCTGTTTCCTAAGCGAATGCAGAAGGCTGCTCGGTGGACTCGTCGTCTTGACGGCCTGGATACCACCAGCACTCACGCCTTGAGCCCTCCTCCTGGCCGTCCTCAGAGACGCCTTCTCGTTCTCCCAGCGTGTGTTCATGACGCAAGCCGTCCAGACACCCTCTAGCCCCTCGAGCTCTGATGTATTCCAAGCCTTCTGCGGTTCCCAGTATTACGTCTCTCCACAAACCCACAACAGGTTCAAGAATTTTGTTTCCATCCATCACAATTTGCGTAACACCGACCAGCTGAAGATTTTTTTTCCTATACTAGCTTTCCCTCTGCAGAAATTAAACAATTCTGTGGATGAAACCATTTGCCTATTACGTGTGAGTGCCTGTCTGTCGGCTCAGGGATCTGTGTTTTTTATATTCCTCGTGGAGCCCCTTATTCTCCCTCCAAGACCACTGTAACATTTTGTTGGAACCTTTTCCATGGTAGAACTTACACCGTCATGCTGTGGTCACCTGTTTTCAAGTCTTAAGTAGATAATAAGCCCACTGCCCCCTTGTAGACGGCAACTGTGTCTGCTTCTTCCTGTGTGGGCACGAGGCCAATGCTCCAAAAAAGAAAAAGGTCGCTGGATCAAAATATGCTAGTTGGATGATGGCAGCAGTTCGGAGAATCCGTGAGGCAGAATTATCACCCCCATTATACAGAATTATCACCCCATTACACAGAAGAAATGCAGCTCAGAGAAACAGACACTCTCGCCCGAGGTTCCCTGGCTTCTAAACTGGTGGTGCCTGAATTTGAA
Source organism: Theropithecus gelada (assembly GCF_003255815.1). Taxonomy (NCBI): domain Eukaryota; kingdom Metazoa; phylum Chordata; class Mammalia; order Primates; family Cercopithecidae; genus Theropithecus; species Theropithecus gelada. The sequence continues at coordinate 301,252 of NC_037686.1, forward strand.
CCTCGTTCTGTTTGACGGCAGAATTGCCTTCTTGACCCGTCTGCTGCTGGCTTCCCCGGGACAACCAGATGCCAGAAGCTTTAAAATTAAACAGACTAAAATAAGGCTGTCCCCGCGGCACACACGGTCCAGCCGGGGCTGATCTTAACTCTTTGTCTGCTAAGTTTCCTCCTCCCTCTTCCAGCGGAACCCACCGTCCCCTGCTCTTGGTAGCCACGGCCTTTCTGTGTTTCACGCTCACAGCTCAGACACCCAGATCCAGTTCCCTTTTTCAGATAACGTTGAAACACAATCACATATCTGTTCTCCCGTTAAAATGCCTCCACGATAAAATAAACTGAACAGAACCGTCTGGTCTTCCTGGGCCCTGTCCCAGAAGCACCTGAGGGACGTCCCCAGCACCCCCGCCGGGCCCACGGCAGCGCCACTGTCCAGCACGATATTCCTCACCCTGTGCGATCTCACTGTTTATGAGAAATGAAGACAGCTGTTTCCATTACGGTTTTAGCCTAAACAAAACTCCAACTTCTTATTAAGAATGTTTAATAAAATCAACAGGGCATTTAAACTGCCAGCAGCGAGTCTGGCAAATCAGACGCTGGCTTGGTGCCTCCCTCTGTGTCTGGATGCAAATATTTCTCATCTTTACACCGCTTTTCTGAAACATCGTAATGCCATCTCAACCAGCCCACCCCTCACCACACGCAACCATGGCTTTGTGAGGCACACGGCAGCGTCCACTTGTGAGAAAGCAAAACGCAACTCCTCGTAGAATCAGCTACGCTAAGCAGCGGCTTGCTTTTGGGGAGCTGAAAATGCAAGAAGTTGCTTTTGGACTCATGAAATAATTAATAGATCCCCATTTTGAGATGGTAAAACGAAAAGTATTCCATGCATTATCCCATCTCACATTTATTAGGTACAAATCATGGCCTGTCTAGAGTGGCCGCTGCCATAACGCTGGCTGTGGCAGGGGAGGCCCGGGTGGGGCAATGTGCTCCCCAGAGCAGGCAGGAGCCAGGAACGGGTGGGAGCCCTAACCCTTTCCAAGTTGGTGAGGCAGGAGCCCCACCCTCCCAGGCACAGCTGCAGCCCCCCAGCCACAGCTGTGGACATGGCCATCCCTGCGCCCCTGCACTCTCGGAGGCCCAGAAACCACCCCCTACCCCAGCAGGCTTGGAAGAGCCCGCTCCTGCTGCCTGATCCCTCCCCGCTCCCAGCGCCCACTCCAATTCGGGGCAAAGCTGTGGCCGAGCCCAGGCGCTGTTGTGACGCGATCAGGTGAGCACACACTTGGAGTGGTACCGACATGCCAACCCCTTGCCCTCGGCCCCCTCTGGACTTTGGGTGCCAACAAGCAGGGGACGAAGGCCAAGGGGGTGCCAAAGGTGGCTCGGCCTGGGCTCCCAGGTACCCTTTGGCACCAACAGCCTGGGCGCCATGGATGCCACGAATGGCAGCAGGAGGCAGACAGGCTCCTGGGTGGAAAGGAGCAGGTCCCCGGTGAAACCCCACCTTCGGGCCAGGGATGGACTGAAGTCTGGGGGCTGTGCTGCCACTTCTGTGGATCAGAGTGAGAACTTACAGTGCTTTATCCAGGCCTGCCAATGGCTGCCTGTGGACCAATCAGCATCCACTTCCTCCCTTCCGAAGCCTGTAATGGACCAATCAGCATCCACTTCCTCCCTTCCAAAGCCTGTAATGGACCAATCAGCATCTACTTCCTCCCTTCCGAAGCCTGTAATGGACCAATCAGCATCTACTTCCTCCCTTCTGAAGCCTGTAATGGACCAATCAGCATCTACTTCCTCCCTTCCGAAGCCTGTAATGGACCAATCAGCATCTACTTCCTCCCTTCCGAAGCCTGTAATGGACCAATCAGCATCTACTTCCTCCCTTCCGAAGCCTGTAATGGACCAATCAGCATCTACTTCCTCCCTTTTGAAGCCTGTAATGGACCAATCAGCATCTACTTCCTCCCTTGCGAAGCCTGTAAAACCCCCAGGCTCAGCCAGACTCAGGCAGATGACAAGATGACCTGCCTGTGGAGAGGAGCTTCCCACTCTGGGTCTCCTCTCTGCTGAGAGCTGCATTTGTCAGAATGACCTGTGGAGAGGAGCTTCCCACTTCGGGACTCATGAGAGCTGTACTGTCACTCGATAAAGCACCTCTTTGCCTTGCTCACCCTCCAGCTGTCTGTGTATCTCGTTCTTCTTGGACTCAGGACAAGAACTCAGGACCTGCTGAATGGTGGGACTGAAAGAGCTGTAACACTAACAGGCCTGAAACACATCCCCCTCCTTGCCATGTTGTGGGTGACAAGAAGGAGAGAAGAGAGAATGAGAGAAGAGCTGCAGCCCTTTGGGGAGCCCAGACGTGGGAGGAGCTCCCTGGGCCACGGCTGTGACACCCTCTCTGGGGCTCTGCAGTTCTTAGCATTTCCAAACTTCTGGGCGCCACCGTCTTCTCTGGTGCCTGCAGTGGAAGCCGCCTGTGGTGTACCTGCTCCAGCCACAGCAGGGAGCTGCCCGCCCCACTGCAGCCAGCGTACCTGGCTGTGCACAGTGGTCACACTCCGCGCTCGTTCACTCACACACCCCTCGCCACTCTGTGCCTGGCTTGCCCTTGGCAGGTGTGGGATCCGGGCCAGGAGTGAAAGCCAAGTGCAGCCTCCAGGCCGAGCGGGCAGAGCGAGCCCAGTGGGCCCGAGCAAAACTCAGTCAAAGGTGCCACTGGCTACGAGGTTTCCGGTGGGTGAAGCAACACCCCAAGGATCCTGTGACCCTGATACAGAAGACACACAGAGTTAGACTCCGGTGGATCATCCTCCTGTGACCCCGATACAGAAGACGCACAGAGTTAGACTCCGGTGGATCATCCCACAGGTTTAAGACATTGTTTTTACTCTCACTTAGCTTGTGCAGAAAGTTAATTTTTCAAATAGTTCTAGCTTTCAAAGCAGCCCAGACTCTGAGACTGTAACTTGGAAATCACTGGACCCCAATGGACGCGACTCAAGTAAACGATGAAGTGGTGCATTTTCTTCCTTCCCACCTCACAGGATGACTTAACGGAAATGAAGTCAGTAACAGAACGCACGTTAACAAAGGGAGACAAATGCACAATTCTCGCCAGCACAAGAGCTCTACCTGCCAACGTCGGGGCCTGCGGGAATCTCATCCGGCATCAAAACATTTCAAGATGGCAAAAAATTACACCTGCACAGTCGCACCTCACCAGCCAAAGTGTCAAATGTTCTCACGTGTTGTAAATGAAAAAGAAGGGGACTCATCTGTCCAGGGAGCTGCAGTGAGACCCTCTCTCCCAGCCAACTGGCTTTTCGTGTGGCTACTTCATAACCCGACAGAGACGCTGCCTTTCGGTGCCGCCTCATCACCCAGCAAGCCCCTCACTGATGTCAGCGACAGGATCCTCAGAGATCGCTGCTTTCGCTAAGCTGAGAAAGTGGGATGGCGGATGCAGGAACCGTGTGCCCAACAGCATCAGGCCTAACGAGCTTGCCTGAAGTTCCCTGCACACACTGACGACTTCTGCGCCGGGATGCTGAGTAGGTCGGCCAGTGTTATTCAGTGACATCGCATGGCAGTACAGTGTGTGGTATTTGAAAAAAAAAATCACCCAGCCTGGGTAACATAGCAAGACCCTGTCTCTACAAAAAATGCAAAAATTAGCCAGGCATGGCGGAGCAAACCTGTAGTCCCAGCTACTCATGAGGCTGAGGCAGGAGATTCGCTTGAGCTCGGGAATTTGAGTCTGCTATGAGCTATGACTGCACCACTGCACTCCAGCCTGGGCAACAGGGCAAGACTCTGTCAGGCAAGAAAGAGGGGAGGCAGGGGAGGGAAGGGGGAAAGGGGAGGGGAGGTAGGGCAGGGGAGGGAGGGGAGGGGAGGGGAGGGGGAAGGGGA
>NC_037686.1:305530-361105 GCF_003255815.1 Theropithecus gelada
AAGGGGAAGGGAGGTAGGGGAGGGGGAAGGGGAAGGGAGGTAGGGGAGGGGAGGGGGAAGGGGAAGGGAGGTAGGGGAGGGGAGGGGGAAGGGGAGACGAGGCCATCTTCAGTCTTTCATTGTTGAGCCGCTCCAGTTAGACAACTTACTCCTGAGCAGCAGTTAGGGGGGGACCTGGCCTGCGGTTCCCATGCAGAGCTGCCTGACGGAACTCCCTTCCCTTCCCCCCGACCTTCTGCTTGATGAGTGACGGCCACTGGGTCCAGGCGGAATGCACCCGTCTCTCCATCTGTGCACACAGACCCAGTCGCCTGCCTCAACTGGTATCGGCTTTTACCACCCACTCCCCACTAGGCACGAGCTACCCCATCTGCCCTAATCCCGAACAGCCTCAGGCTCTCACCTCACAGGCAGGGAACTTAGGTCCAGAGGGGGAAGGTAATGGGCCTGTGATCCCACAGTTACGGGCACTGCATCCCGCCCCCATCCTTCACTGCTGCTGCTAAGAAACTCCCTCTTGGCTGAGGACTGAGGACGGCTCTGCGACTGCGACTTCCCAGACGAAGCCACTGACTCTCACCTGCTCAGTCCTTCCCAGCCTCCATCCTGCCCCACTGGCTTTCCCTGACTTTTGAGCCATGGTTACACCCCTTGAGGTTCCACCCCGCTGTGGCCTGTGCACAGCAGGCACTGAGTCTCTCGGCGTCATCAATTAGCTTGCTGGGCCCCGTAACATCTCCCGTCTCTTTCCTGCCCCACCAGTTTCCCGCCCTCCTCGGCTCCCACAGCCTGTTTGCAGCTGAGAAACGGCACTGCTCATGGCCGGCAGCTGGAAGAAGTGTGTGGAAGAGTGACCAGAGCTACGGCTGGCCTCAGCACAGGACACCATAAAGGAGAAAGCCATTAGTGGATCCCAGCAGGACAAGGCAAGATGACACAGAATGATTCTCTCGCTGGTCAGTGGAGGGCCCCTGAATTGGTCTTAATCTGCAAACTTTATATTTAACCATTTTTTATCTTTTCCCACACTTCAAGGACTCAGCATGCATTTTGGTGTTGCCAAAAGGATTCACTGATATATAATTTGGACATAAAGAGCAGAGTCCCCAAGGAGTCCCCTTTGCTTCCCCATTTGTAACTTCGAGCTCACCAGTTCCAGGCATCTGCCCTGAACATGGGCAGCTCAACAGTGTGGTCAAAGAGGCTGGGGTTTGGGGAGCAAGATCAAAAACACGCAGCCCTTCAAAGTCCTGCAGCCATCTTCCCGGGTGCTCCTTCAGCAGCGTCCCAGAGATCGGCCAGGCCATCGAGAAGAGGCCACGAACGCCAGCCGCGTCCCAGAGATCCCCTGCCATTGGCCGGGGCCATCAAGAGGAGGCCACGAACGCCAGCCGCCTCTCTCAGCTGAGGACCGTCTGGGGAGCAGCACCGGATGAGCGTGGATCGTGTGGCCATTAAAACTTCGGGGCTGAGGCCACACAGTGGATGTTCACATTCTAAGAAAGTTTAATGCATGTTTTCTCTAATAATACTTTCAGTTATAAAAGTAATACTTGTTCATTATAGAAAATTTGGTAAATAAAAGGAACAGATTAAAAAAAAAAAAAAAGACACACAAACCATCACCTGCCGTGACGTCCAACCTTCTGATGTGCGCCAGGGAGCTGGACCCTCTTCCCTGGCGGCATCTGAAACGGCTGGACCTAGCCTCTCCTCGGTCTATGCAGAATCCCTCTTATAAAGATGGCCTCCGTCTGTCCTCTGACAGGTGACGGGTGTGTTCAGACTTTAGCTTCACTGTCAACAGGGTGCTGGTGGGGCCTCCCTGTAAGGTGCCTCCATTCTAGCCTCTACTTAGAACACAGCACAGCTCTGCAGGAGCTCTGTCTCCCACACGAACTCCGCCTTCCCACCCGCCACGCAGGCACGAACTCCGCCTTCCCACCCGCCACGCAGGCACGAACTCCGCCTTCCCACCCGCCACGCAGGCTGCCACCCGCAGCTGTCACCGTCCCAGGAGCCGCTCAAGGGGAGCCCGCCCTGGGCCGGCTGATGGGTCGATTTCACAATTTTCTGTCTCCTGAAAACACATCTTTGTACCCACCTTTGTTTTCTTTCTGGGTCTGTAACTGTATTAAGCTCAGGGCTCCATTCCTTCCAGCTTCAAATATTTTCCCTGCCCAGGAGGTGGGGAGGAAAGCACAGCGTCTGCTATTTATGGTGTCAAAGAAGGTTTGTTTATCCTATTCACATAATCAACAGTTGTGCCTCCATGGCACCCTAGACGTGTCCCTGGCCCCTGCGGCACTCTGACTGGGAAATCCCACTCCAGGAAAACAGCCGGAGGGGGGAGGCAGAGCTGCCTCAGGCAATCAACACATTTTTCACTCAAGTTTCCCAGTCTCATTTCTGAAGGTATTTCTGAAAAGCAGCCTGGCTCCACAGCAGGCCCCGCGATGGAAACCACAATGCCAGGGCTGAAAGCCTAGGAGTGTGGCCTCGGCTTCACGGTGCCTCACCCTGTGTGCACGCGTGTGTGCATGCATGTGCACATCCACACATATGCATGTATGTGGGCGTGCCTGTCGGGGGCGTGTCCCCGGGTACCCTCTCCACGCCAGAGCCTGCTGGTTTCCCTCACAGACGACTCTTCGGCTAATGCTCCCAGCAGCCCTGTTGGACGCTCAACAGGTAGCCCCTCTGGAGGCAGTTTTTACTTATTGGAGAAACTGTGGCTCAGAAAGTTTCACCGACTTCCCCAGGCACAGAGGAGGTAAAGGGCAGAATCTGGATCAGAGCTAGAGGCTGGCGGACTCCACAGGCAGCCAAACCCCAAGTCACCAACAACCTCCAGGAGACTCCACCAGTCTTCCTCTGAGACCTAATGTAAGGCAGACAGAAAGAAAGTGAAGGTACAAAGATGATCTACAAATGCTTTTAACAGATGAGATGTTCATTTTAACAATAATGCAATCACGGAAATTCTCTCCAGTTGAAAAAGGTCTTATTCTTCAATTCGGCTTGTTAAACCTCCTTCAGGTTCTCAAACCTTTTAGACTCTTAAATTGCAGCCTTCCATGACCCCTGTCCTGCCTCCAGCACTCTCCTCAGTAAACAAAAGTCAACGGCACTGGGGCAAAACCAAAGGATGCGCTGGACGGTCTCAGAATTCAGGGCGACGGCACCCGGGGGGCTCGCACGTGTGGGTGTGGCTGTGGCAGGAGAAGGCGGCAGACACAGGACGAAGATGATTTCAGGAACAGGAGCTCAAGACCTCTAGCTCCAGCCCCATCTAGATCCCGTGGTTGTCCCAGGCCCTGAAGGGCACAAAAAGCTGACTGCTCATTTGTGTGCTTGTTACCCACACCGCATGGCTTTCAGGGGCAGATTTAGATTTAACCGGCCAGACTGAATCAGAAGAACCATGTTAAAGAAAACCTTAGGAAACTTACACGGGTGATCCCTAAATTACCTTCCGACGAGCCATGCATGTGTCCTCCGGCTGCTCCAGGCGTGAAAAATGCCTGAAAAAAGCTGGGACTATGGGCCGTATTGACCACGTTTATCCAGAGCTGATTCTCCCTAACACCAGGCAGCCAGGCGACAGCTGGAGAGGAAAACATCAGAGGGACTCGCAGGGGACACAGGCAGGCGAGGCGCCTCCGCCCCTCGGTGCTGCTCGGACACTGCTGGCCCCTGCTCTTTGTACATACAGACACCCAGCAGATCTGTGCTCGAAACAGCCCTGCGTGGAAGGGAGGCTCACTGTAGGAAAGGGTTTCTTTAAAAACACCAAGGACCCAAAAGAAAACCCAGAATGAAATAAGCACAGAGAAGTGTTCCGAGTGTGTGCAGCGCTCCCCCTCCGCCTCCCTGTCTTCTCCCCGGACTCCTGAGGGCCGCCTGGAGGAGGACGAACGTCCACACCTCCCCAGAGGAGCCCACGGTGGGGACGGGAGGCTGACGCAGGAGAGGGCGACACCGTGCACCCAGGACTGTGACAAAAGTCCGTGCAAAGTGCTGAGGGAAGCCGGCAGGTTCTGTCTGGAAGGTCGGGGATGGCTTTGCCGGGGCGGGGGGGGGGGCGACGATGAGTCCTAGGCAGGAAAGGCCCTCTGGAGAGAGGACATGGCACAGGCGTAGGCAGGAGGCACGAGGGGCCAGGGTCCGGGAGGACACCGGGCCGGACAGACCAGACTCCGGGCGAGGAGGGAGACGGCGCCAGACTGTGAGCATAAGCTTCACGATGATGCAACAGCCCAATATTTACTGTCCCACAGTGGAGATTAAACAGCCTCTCCATAAAACACACCGGCTTGTTCTCTGCAATGACTTTTTAAACCACGAACTGATTCCCCAACATAAACCACACGACGGCCAGCTTTACGAAGGGAGCTGCACTGCTGTGACATAAGAGAACTTGAGCACAGAGTGACCTTTTTCGGTTTTTGGAGTCAGGGTCTCACTCTGTTGCCGGGGCTGGAGTGCAGTGGTGAGATCACAGCTCACTGCGACCTTCACCTCCTGGGCTCAGGGGATCCCCCCACCTCAGCCTCCCCAGTAGCTGGGACCGCAGGTGCGCACCACCAGCCCCACTAATTTCTGGGGACTATTTGTGTAGAGACAACATCTCGCTATGTTGCCCAGGCTGGTCTCGAGCTCCCGGCCTTAAGCGATCCTCCTGCCTTGGTCTCCCAAAGTGCTGGGATCACAAGTGGGAGCCACCACACCTGGTGGTCTTTTTCGTATATCACACTCAGTGTGCTAAACTTCTCACACCAGGGAAGGTCCAAAGGTCATCACACCATCCTGATTTAGACAGCATTTCTGAGCACTGTGGTTCAGAAGGGTGTCCGGAGGCATCTCAGAGGCAGGAAGTATTTTAATTATTAGTAGAAACGTGCAGAATGCTGGAACATGCCGGAACCAACAGTTTTTCTGTGAGAAGGACCAGTTCTAGTCTCTCCATGCTCATGTCTCACAAAGGAAGCTGGGACTCCCACCACCCGAGGAGACCACTCTTCACACTGCTCTTCCCGTGACCTCGGTACACGCACCCAAGTGTGCACAGCCCTTTTTTTGCATATATGAGCAAATGCTTCTCACCGACTGTTTTCCACTGAACAGTACAGAGTGAATTTCCTTCTGTAATTTCTTTGAGCAAGTCCCTATTGTTGGCACTGGTTAATGTCAGTCCAAGTTCTCAGTATTATCATAAGCAACTTAAAGTGAACCTGGCATTTCACGGCTGCAGTGAGTGTCCTCGAGTCGTTACGGCTGTGCGTTGGTCTAAACTGCTGAGGAGAATGGTCGACACGTTTTACATCTTGTTGCATTTTCCTCCGATGTCTTCCAAAATGGCAGCACCACTTGACGCCCCGGTGGGAGTGCCCCGCTGGGGTCGGGCTGGCTTCGGAGGTGTGTGTGGGCCCAGCTGCCTGCCCTCCGAGGGTAGCCACAGCTCTGCAGACTCTGTCTTGGAACCGAGAATGCAGCAGCCCCCAGGGGCCTCAACACTCAAGGTTTCCACCTCCACCTCCACTCAGGCACCGCTGGCAGTGCCCGCAGGAAGGGGCAGGCCTGGCCCTGCTCGGTGCCCACACGGAGGTGCCCACAGGCTCCAAAGAACCCCAGCAAGCAGGCAAGTTGCCCGGCAAGCTCAGAAGTGAGAGAGCAAGAAAGCCACGGTCGAGTCACCCAGGGCCTTCCATCTGATAACTGTTATCGGCAGACACTGATTCTCTGGGCATTTCACACCAGACCTCGCCTCTGACGCGCTGTAACTAACGTGTGGAATTTCCCTCAAATTACCTTTCCTACTGCTCATTATAATCGGAAGCAATTTATAACGTTCCTGCGAAATGCCTTGGACAGATTATTTTCCAGCGAGCAGATGTTGAAGCAGACTAATAAATAACCACTGACAAACCCCCACAGAACTCTCTGAAAAGGCTGTAAATATATTTAACAACCCCCAGCATAAACACATCTCCAGCTCTGCACCAGGACTGAACGCCTTTCAGAAACTGTTATGGATGTACCCCAAGAAGAAGAAGAAAAGGTTATATAGGATGCATGTGGAATGCCCATTTCTTCCAGAAAAACATACACGTCCCAGCATTTCCTGTTTCCTTGGCTTGCCCTTAACAACTGCAGACATCTGCAAACATTAGTGCCCTTACAAATACTGAGTCCTTGTGTTTATTCAGTGGCCATTTAATTTCAGATGTAAATCTACTCTGCCTTACAGACTAAACAAAGAATTACGGGGATCTCCATTTCTTGGCCCGTATCTTTTGCTAGTTTTTTAAAACTTGTATTTTTTAAAAAAGACAAACACAGATAAATTGGGAAGATTTGGCATGAAAACAAACAAAACAAAATATCCTGTTTTACTCAACCTCCCTGGCATCTGGCTGCGTAATTTCCAACTGTGGACTTTCCTCGTTTCCCTGTTCTTGGGCCAGAAGGAGCTTTGGCATGTGGGTGACTCTGGCTCCACCGGCCGCACCCCCGGGGGTGTCCCGGCCGACAGGACTTTGCCTGTGGGCTGACAGTGGTCTTCAAGGACTCAGGTGGCCCCAAGTCAGGACATCTGTCTGCCAGCACCTGTTTCTCCCTTCCAGTGTTGACAATGGTTACACTTCTTTTCCATGCACTGTGGGTTTCTTCTTTGAAAGAAGAATTATAATTAGACAGTGAATTCTTTACCTCTTGAATGTACTTAATCCAGAATGCAATTGAGCAAGTATGAAAATATCAATCCTTACATTAGTCCCATTAATTTCAGATGTCATGTCTTTCCTCCCATCAGGACACAGCCATCACGACACCTGCTTCATTTGCTTTTCCCATTTGGGCAAATAAGAAAGTACAAATATCACAGCAGTGATGAACACTAAATAGGTGCACGGGGACTCAGACAGCTGTGTGCTGCACGAGGTGGAAAGGGGGTGGAAAATAATCTATGTTTGTCCGCAAAAACGCAGAAGAGCTTTCTGTAGTGAAGGACACTAAGTCAAGAAGAGCTTGCATCTGTTTTTCCTATTGGCAAAAGAGAAATACTCGCTTTTTCAAGTTCTGGTTCCTCCCTTGAACGGCTCTGCTTCTATGCAAATATAACAAAAGGAAATTGAGCTACATTTAGGGACTGAGCTATTACCTGGAAAGCTCTTCCTTCAGCTAGCTGGTCTTCAAACAAGCACACAGTTGCTCCCTGAAGTCGGTCCTTGTGCTCACACAGTCGCACGCTCCCCACCCACTTCCTGGACCCCACGTCTCCCCAGAGGCCTTGAAATAAAGCATTGCAGGGAAGGCATAAAGATGATTTCCCAACAAGCTTTTATCACTCGAACAAGCCTATAAAAGCAACCACTCTACTCTGAGAGAGAGAGTACTTGGCAGAAACTACTTCTCTGTTTTTTCTTTGTGACAAGGGGTGGGGAATTAAAGCCAAAATCAAAAGTTACACCAAAGGAGACTGAATTTCTCATTAAGAGCCAAGGAAGTACAAAAACGCTGACCCCAATTTCCCTCCTAGGGACAGATAAGAAAAAGATTAGTCATCGTTTCTTCAAAGACTTCATGAAGCAGATAAACTCTAGAGCCACAAGCCCTAACCAGAGCCAGACCTCCCTGAGGAAGGCTTTTCCCAGTGACAGCACGAGTCATCAGCCCAGGCACAGTGGCTCACGCCTGTCATCCCAGCACTTTGGGAGGCCGAGGTGGGCAGATCACCTCAGGTCAGGAGTTCAAGACCAACCTGGCCAACGTGGTGAAACCCGGTCTCTACTCCAGAATACACAAATTATCTGGGAAGAGTGGCATGCACCTGTAGCCCCAGCTAATGGGGAGGCTGAGGTGGGAGAATCTCTCGAACTCAGGAGGCGGAAGTTGCAGTGAGCTGAGATCTGAGATCGTGCCACTGCATGCCAGCCTGGGCAAGACTGAGACCTGTTCTCAAAAAAACAGAATCATGGCATCAAAATTTTAAATGAGACTCTTCACATCGAAAAAATATGTGAATGGAAAGCTGCATTTTTTTTCTCTCATTTATACTCTACTATTCCATTCTTCAAAATGGGTGAAAAAAAATATGGGGAAACCTGGAAAATATTTTGAATTGAATCACAGTAAAAACAAAATAGTTAAAAATTTGTGAGATCCAGCTAGCTTGGGGCCTACAGGAATGTCTACAGCTTCAAGTGCTTGTGTTGTACAAGAAGATACAAAATCGATTCTCTAAATTCTCACATTAAGAAATTAGAAAAAGAAAAACAAACTCCCAAGTAAGTAACTGAAAAGAGGTAATAAAGATAAGAACACAATTCAATAAAAAGTAGAAAAGTAATAGGGAGAAATCAGTGAAGAGAAAAGCTGGGTATTTGACAAGATAAACAAATCTGATAAGTTCTCTAGCTAGACTGGTCAAGGAGGAAACAGGGAAGACATAAATTACCAAGATCAGAACAAAAGAGCAAACACCACTACAGATCCTATGGATATTAAAAGGCTAATAAGCAATATTACAAATAATTTTGCACCAACAGATTTAACAACTTAGATGAAAATGGACAAATTTGTTGAAAGATATAAATTATGATAATGAATATAAGAAAGAACAGAAAACACTGAAGAACCCTGTATCAGTTAAATAATCAAAATAATAAATCTTCTCCCTTTTTCTCTCTTTCTTTCACACACACACACACACACGAATTCCAGGCCCAGGTGGTTCCTCTGATGAATTCTATTAAATATAGTCATGTGCTCATAACAATGTACTGGTCACTGATGGACCACATTTATAACGGTGGTTGGAGCAGCAGGCTATACTGCACGGCAGGGGTCCCCAACCTCTGGGCTGCAGACCAGCACCGGCTGATGGACTGTTAGGAACCGGGCCGCACGGCAGGAGGTGAGTGGCGGGTGAGGGAGCGTCACCTCCCGAGCTCCGCCTCCTGTCAGATCAGCAGCGGCATTAGATTCTCACAGGTGTGGGAGCCCCATTATGAACTGTGCGTGTGAGGGATCGAGGTGGCGTGTTCCTTATGAGAATCTAACTAATGCCTGATGATGATTCTCTGAGTTGGAACAGTTTCATCCTGCAACTATCCTCCTGCACACCCTCAGTCCATGGAAAAATCTGTCTTCCATGAAACTGGTCCCTGGTGTCAAAACTGTTGGGGACTGCTGCCATATAGCCTAGGTGTGCGGTCAGCTAGATATACCATCTAGGTTTGTGTAACGACACTCTGTGATGTTCACACAAGGACAAAATTACCTAACAATGCAGTTCTTAAAACCTACCCCCTTCTGTAAGCAATGCATGACTGTATTTAAAGAAGAAATCATACCATCTTACCCAAATTATTTCAGAAAACAGAGGAGACAGGACAATTTCTCTATTCATTTTATGAACCAGTACTACTCTGATACCAAAACAGATAAACATAACACAGGAAAGAGAAAACAACAGGCCAATATCTCTAATGAAGCCAGAGGCAAAAATCCTGGGCGCTATTTTAGCAAACAGAATCTAACAACATATAAAAGGAATAACATATCACGGCCAAGTGCGATTTATCCCACACATGTAAGGTTGGTTTAATATCTGAAAACTCAATCAATATAATTTAACTACAGAATTAAAATTTTTAAAAGCCACATAATCATTTCAATAGATGCAGAAAAACTATTTGACAAATTTCCACATTTACTTATTGTAAACACTAGCATCAAAGTAGGCACAGAAAGGGACTTCCTCAGTCTGATTAAAAGCACCTACAAAAAACATACAGCTCAGTCACAAAAAGCTCCTGCTTCCTATCTCAGATGAGGAACAGAGTAAGCATGTCCTTTTTTTTTAACTGCTTTTATTCAACTTTGTACTGAAGGTTCTGAACAGTGCAGTAAAGAAAAAAAAATTAAAGGCATACAGGCTGGGAAAAAAAGATGTAAAACAGTGTCTCTGTTCAAAAGATAAGACTTTATGCAAAGAAAAGTCTAGAGAATACACAAAAGAGCTGCTAGAACAAATAAAGGAGTTTAGCAACGTCACAGAATACAGGGTTTATGTACACAAATCAACTGTATTTCTCTAAACTAGCAGTGACTTAAAATGAAAAATTTTAAATACTTTCCTTTACAAAAGCATACAAAATTCTTAGGAATAAATTTAATGAGAGGTGTGTATGGCCTGCACACTGAAAATTATAAAAGAAAATCAAACACCTTAGTGTATGGAGAGATATACCATGTTAATGAACTGGGAGATTCACTATTACTAAGATGGAAATTTTTCCTAAATTAATCTTTCACTTCAGTGCAGTTGCAATTAAAATCCTAGCATGCTGCTTTGAACAGCTGGCAAACTAAATTGAAAATATGTATGTAAAGGAAAAGACCTAAAGCCAAAATAGTCTTGAAAAGAGATAAGGTTGGAGAACTTACCCTGATTCAAGAGTTCCTATTAAGCTACAGTAATCAAGAGAGAATGATATTGGTATATGGCTAGACATACAGATCAATGGAACAGAATACAGACTCCAAAAACAGACTCAATGTTATACGGTCCTTTAAGGTTTAACGATGGTACCAGGGTAATTCAGTGGGGGAAAAGATGGCCTTTTCACCAAATGGAGCTGAAACAATTGTATCTTTATTTCGAAAAGTGAACTTCACTCCTAACTCCATATCATATCCACAAATTAACTTGATAGGATCATAGAACTAAACGTAAAAGCTGAAACTATTAAACTTATAGGAGAAAACATAGGAGAAAATCTTTGTGACCTTAGGTTGGGCAAAGATTTCTTAAACAGGACATGAAATCCACAATTTATACAATAAAAAATTATGAAATGGACCTCATACAAATAAAAAATGCTTCATCTTTGAAATCAGCAAAGAAAAACAAAAAGCAAACCACAGACTAGGAGAAAATATTTGCAGAAAATATGTATCTAACAGAAAGTTTGTATTCAGAACACACATAGTTTTCTTACAAATCAATAGACAACCCAATGAAAAATGTGCAAAAGATTTAAAACAACATTTCACAAAAGTAAAGACACAAATGAGCAACAGGGACATAAAGAGATGCTCAACATCACCAGTCACGAGGGAAATGCATATTAAAACAACAGTGAGATGCACTACACAACCACCAGAATGACTAAATGACAATACTAAGTGTTGATGAGAATGTGGTTCAGTCAGAACCCCCATTCATTGCTGGCCGGACTACAAAATGGTAAAGCCACGTTGAAAACCAGTATAGCATTACCCATTAAATTAAACACATACAACCTGGCCGGTTAACTCTCGGGTGTTTAACAAAGAAAAATGAAAATAGGCCGGGCGCGGTGGCTCAAGCCTGTAATCCCAGCACTTTGGGAGGCCGAGGCGGGCGGATCACGAGGTCAGGAGATCGAGACCATCCTGGCTAACCCGGTGAAACCCCGCCTCTACTAAAAATACAAAAAACTAGCCGGGCGCGGTGGCGGGCGCCTGTGGTCCCAGCTACTCGGGAGGCTGAGGCAGGAGAATGGCGTGAACCCAGGAGGCGGAGCTTGCAGTGAGCGGAGATCACACCACTGCACTCCAGCCTGGGGGACAGAGCGAGACTCCGTCTCAAAAACAAAAAAACAAAACAAAAAAAAAAAAAAAGAAAAATGAAAATATCCGCCCACACAAAGACTTCTACGTGAATATTCACGGAAATATTATTTCTAATAGCCCCAAGCTGGAAACAATGAACAGCTGCGTCCATGGACGAACAGAGTATGGTACATTCGCACCACAGAACACCGCTCCGCAGTACAACAGAATGAGCCATAGAAACGCACCATGACATGGATGAGTCTCAAAAACATTACCCTAAATGAAAGAAGTAAAACTGCGAGGACGACATAATGCATGTTTCCATGCATTCCGGAAGAGGAAAAGTACAGTGACGACAGGTCCGAGGTGGCCTGGAGCCTGGGTCGGGGCTGGGGACTGCGTACCAAGGAACATGAGCCAACTTTTCAGGGAGATGAGACTGTTCTGTGACTGTGGTGTCGATTACACAACCATATGTCGTGACCAAAATTCATCAAACTCTTCACCAGAAGTGAGTAGCTTTCACCGTGTGTGAATTCTACCGCAGCGAAGCACACAAAAAGATGTACCACAACAGATAGCAGATAGCAAACACGAGTACAAGAAAGTAGCCTGCACACAGACAAACGCAGCCTCTCTCTTTCATGTGTTTATTTTGACTTTCTTTTTTTCTTCCTTTTTAGCAACAGGGTCTCTTCAAGAAAGATTATAAAGCTTTTTCGTCCTTTCCTAAAGCTTTCCTGTTGCAAGGTATGTTCCTTTAAGGAATTTAAGAAAAAAACAACTCATTCATTTAGGTTAAAAATGTAAATTAACATTCGTGTTTATGGGAAAAACGCAGGGTGATTTAACAACAGGTTTGTTTACAGGGTGACGTGACAACGGGTCCCATGAAAAGTTTAGCCAGTTTTCTGAAAATAACATTTGACCCATGCAGAGCATCTCCAAGAAGCCCAAATTCCAAACGTCCTCAGGCTGTGCAGTGTGTTCATTACCTCTTAATTTAAAAAGTGTTGATATATTCATATGGAGGCCACATTAAAGAAAACAAGTGAGAGTTACAGGGAAGCGCAGACAGGACTGCCTCGAACCAACTGCCTGGGAAACCTAAACAAGGTGGCAAAGTACAAAACCACCAGGAGTTTTTGTGCAGACGTGAGAAGGATATGGCTGGTTCTAACAATTTGCGGGAAGCATCGGAAGGCAGGCGGTGTGGAGTCCCAGAAGACACACCTGGAGATTCTTCCCGGGGGCTTCACGGGAAGGCAACGGCTTCGCGACCCTCTCAAATTAAAATGCAATCTTAAAACTGCGTTGTACATTGATGCATTTCATCTGGCTTTCACGGCATCACTCTATTCCACCTTTCGTCGAGTAGGAGAGCTGGGCAAGTATCCCTGGTCCATTACAGTTCAGTGAAAGGCATATCATAGGCAAGTCCCTTTAATTCCCAGAGCAGAACATTATTCACCTACTGAAGTAAGCCATTGAACTCAATTCGAAAATACTCATCTCACCACTCCTTCTAACTACACACATAATAAAGAGATATGTTTTAAAAGGCCTACTGGCCGGGCGCGGTGGCTCAAGCCTGTAATCCCAGCACTTTGGGAGGCCGAGGCGGGCGGATCACGAGGTCAGGAGATCGAGACCATCCTGGCTAACACGGTGAAACCCCGTCTCTACTAAAAAAAAAAAAAATACAAAAAAAAAACCCCCCCAAAAAAAAACTAGCCGGGCGCAGTGGCGGCGCCTGTAGTCCCAGCTACTCGGGAGGCTGAGGCCGGAGAATGGGGTGAACCCGGGAGGCGGAGCTTGCAGTGAGCTGAGATCCGGCCACTGCACTCCAGCCCGGGGCTAGAGCGAGACTCCGTCTCAAAAAACAACAACAACAAACAAACAAACAAAAAAAGTAAATGTTGGACACTAGATGGGGACCAGAAATACACCAAAGTCACTGGGGTTTCAAGATGAAAAATCCACTGGAGCAAGACAAACACCTCTTTGTGGCGACACGAGTTTCTCCAGACAGAAGACCTGTGACTGGAGCCCGTCACGAGACGGCCGCTGTGAGGGGCAGGGGCCCTGTCTGTGGGCCACTGGCTTGTCCCTTAGCCCTGACACACAGCAGGTGCTCAGAAATTTGATGTAGGAGTTAATGGAAAACAACGGGTAAATTAACTGGTATCTAACCAAAAGCAAGAACACACTGGCACACGCTTTCCGGCAAAGGAGGCCCATTTCCCGAGTGTGGCTTTGCTGCTCACTCAGAAGACCCAACACTGCTGCTCCAAGCTCCTGACCAAGGGCTCCTTCCACGGCCCCCGCCCAGGACAGGCCGCTGGCCCCCAGCTTGGGAGCTGCAGGACAAGGGCGCAGGGCCAGGCACGCCGTCACACCCCAGGAACACAAAAGAGCAAAGAGGGCTTCCGCCTCGGGCGCCAGGACTGCAAACCATTTCACAAGCGCTACTGCTATTAAACCTGATTACACAGAGGAACATGCCTCTGTCCTGCCAAGTCCGATGAAGGTGGATTCATCTCCCTGTTTAGAAAACCACACACAGGATGATGAGCATCCAAAGGCTGGGGCTGAGACGAGACTGGTTCCTGAGGTCATCTAGCTGCCCAGTGGTTTAATCCCTTAGACAGATGCCAACGCCCTCAATCAAAAGCCATCCTGCTCCTCCGCCTCCCTCCCAATTTAGGAAATGTGGAAGACAGGGACCCACTGTTCCAGCGCTGCTCTTCTCCCAACAAACAGTCGCTTGTATCTGGGCCTGACCTGTTTGGAAATAAGCTCAGATCATCAAATCCTAGTAACTAGCACATCGACTTTATAATCATCAGTTTAATGCCACAGGTCATCCAGACAGAATACTACCACCAACGTTGCAGCCTCAAACTTGAATGTCTAGTCACGTATTTCTCAGAGGGAGGAATAATACATACTCCAGAAGTTGGCCGCCTCACTGCCCCTCCCAATCACTCTTACCCTCTGAAGGAAATTGTGGGAGCCGTCCACCGTGTGCGTGGCGGGGAGTGTCCCTCCCAGTGACTGTAGCAGCTGCCTCTGCAGCCCTGACGCTGCGTCAGCTGTCCCCAGCCTTGCTCCATCTCTCAGCGCCCACCACCCTGCATGGACCAGAGTTCTTACTCTTTATCCTCCAAAGTAACACATCCACCAGGCAGGCGACCACGCTCTGCCTACGTCACACTCCACACAGCACAAACAGCCACTGGTGTGGGAAGCTCTGTCTCCAGAGGGCCAGGCCGCCCCCCAGCAGGGCCACCAGCCACCCGGCATCCTCCGTGCAGCCTCCTGCATACGGCTGCTCCCACCGTCAGAGGACCCTCACCCCCTCCACTATCTCTGAGGCCAGCACAACCCCAGAGTTCTCTAGGGAGAGCGATCCAGCGCTTTCTCTCCATCTCCAGATCAAACCGCCTTTCCTACTAAAGGAGGCCCATCAGGTTCCAGCCCAAAGAGCAGATGTCTGAGCACCACGAATTGTGCCTTCCTCCAACCTCAGACCAAAGCCGACAGCCCCTCCCTGTGACATTGTTACCACAAAGTGTGATTTCTTTTTAAAAAAAAGTGGGGTCTTGCTCTGTTGCTTAAGCTAGTGTGCAGTGGTGCAATCACAGCTCACTGGAACCTTGAACTCCCGGCCTAAAGTGATCCTCTTGCCTTGGCCCCCCGAGTAGCTGGGAGGTTACCTATTTTTTTTTTTTAAGAGCTGGGGTCTCACTATGTTGCCCAGGCTGGTCTCAAACTCCTGGGCTCAAGCAATCCTCCTGCATTCGCCTCCCAACGTGCTGAGATTATCGACGTGAGCCGGTGCGCATGGCTGAAGTGTGATTATTAAGCTGTAAGACTGATTCCGCAAGTAGGACAGACACGCGTCTGTCTCCGTACTCAATAGACTTTGTATCAAAGGAACATCAAGCATGTGGTTTAATCTTGAGTTGGAACTGGGGCCACCCAGTGCCCACGTGACCTTTGTGGACCCCTGGCTGCCTCCAGGACTGGGCTGGTCCTGAGCCCCAGGCAGGCCCCAGGGTTAAGGAACAGCAGCTTCCAGTTTTGTGGAGCTCAGAACAGCCAGCAAGCGGACCAGCCTGCAGGTGGCACAGTGTGGTCAGCAGATGAAATGAAGGAGAACCACTGTGTTAAGAGGCGGCTTAACTTTACTCTAAATCCAGACTTTTGGTTCGGAAGGGTTTAGAATAAAGTCCTCCCAGATGAAGTTCCGCTGCCCGGGACCACCCCCACCCCCACCCCCAGCCCACACCACCGTGACCCTGGGACATCTGTGGGGGCTGCTCACCAAATGCTGTGGTTCTCGTGCCCCCGCCCCTCCCTCCTGGCTCGAGTGCAGGCCTCCAGGCAGCCCGAGCCACAGCTCTCACTCTGGGGGTCCACCCTGGGCCCTGGCAGGGTCCTTGCGTGTCACACACGTCGCCAAGCTGTAACAAAGAACCCACGTTTCTTCGTGCCAGGGTACGAGAGCACAGTGGGCACAGAGTCAGGTGGGCAAGCGGACCGGACCCCACCCTGCTGCCTCTCTCTGCTGGGCCACGTGGAGATTATCCTCGGGTCAATTTGCTCTCGCTGCAGACATTGCTGGAAATCCTTTCATTTTGGCCAGGATGCTTTCGGACTCCTACTAGAAGGACACGCTGCCCGAGAACACGCAGCACCGCTAGAATCATGCTGCTCCCTATCTAAAGCCTCGGAAGGCTCCAGAAACATCCTGATGACCCATCAGCTCTTCTAAGACTGTCCACGAACAGCTATGGCATTCAGGGGGAACAAAAAGGAGACCACCTTTTAGAATCCAATGTTGTTTTTCTTCTAGGGGAAGAAGAGGAACACGTGTTCCTTCCTCTTTTTACTTTTAAAAGTCTGCAGCTGCACACGATGTTTCCACATCGCTTTATTGAGGTTTATGTTTTTTACTGCAGCAGGTCGTTGGCTCCACAAATCAGCTGTCAAGGAGTCTGGAGACACACGGCTGGAAGCACAGGTAGGGGGCAAATTTAATTCTTTTGACTCAAATGTGAATTTTTTATGATCAGGCAATCTTCTTTTTTAACTTGGCCTCTAAGGACACATATTTGAGGATGAAACTCACCCTGAAATATCACCTGGTCACCTCAAATTATCTGAGATATTTCAAAAGAGAAAGCTTCCCACTACAGAGACAAACACATCATTTTCACGAAAGCAAACATTATCTGAGGATGACAGTGCTTCAAAACGGAACCGCTTCCATCTCAGCGGTATGGTGCCACGAAGTCCCTAAAGCAGTAACAGCGTAACAACAGGACACAACCTGCGGACAGTAACACAACAGGACACAACCTGCGGACAGCTACGTGGTAACAGCATAACCATGGCTGAGGATCTAAGCTCTGGCTACCAAAAGCCTGGGCCACAGACCAACAGCAACAGTCCAGGTTTCACTCCCAACCTCAGAATGAGAATAAGAATCTGCATCTTCCTGGAACCCCCTGGGACTCATGTACCCTAGAGCTGGGGGAGTGCTGCTATGCAGGAGCCAGTGGGGTGTGCCATGGGAACCACGGGTGTCACCGTCACTGCAGAACCCAACTCTGCAAAGAGCTAGTTGTAGAAGAGCAAACTATTCTTTTTGAAAGTGGCATAAATTTGCAACCTTATGTAAATTATACTAACCTCGTTGGAAGAAGGTTGAAAACAGATGATAATAATAGCGCTCAACTCTGGGCCGGGCGCAGTGGCTCACGCCTGTAATCCCGGCACTTCGGAAGGCGAAGGTGGGTGGATCACCTGAGGTCAGGAGTTTGAGACCAGCCTGGCCAACATGGCAAAACCCCATCTCTACTACAGATATGAAAATTAGCCGGGCGCGGTGGTGCACACCTGTAATCCCAGCTACTCAGGAGGCTGAGGCAGAAGAATCGCTGGAACCTGGGAAGTGGAGGTCGCAGTGAGCCAAGATCGCGCCAGTGCACTCCAGCCTGGGTGACAGAGCAAGAGTCCATCTCAAAAAAATAATGGTAATAACGGTGCTGCATTCTGCTGTGAGGACTAACAGGTAACGCAGGTAAGGCGTCTCCAGCTCGGTGCTGGCACAGGAAGAGTACCAGCAGATGTGGGCTAGGAGTCACTGTGTTTCCCCCATATGGGTTTAGACTCAGCTGGGGACGAGCACCTACTCTCAGAAATCTGCCACGGGGCTGCTGCAGGAAAACCTGGGTAGGCTGACCAGGGTAGCACATCAGGCAGCGAAGTGCAAGGCCAGGTGCAGAAGCCGCATCTTTGGGTAGAAAGGCAGACGACAGTCACTAGGAAGCCTGGAGGGAGTGTCCCAGCCTCCTACACGGAGGGCAGGAGCCGACAGCGAAACGGAGGCAGCAGGTGCAGGACGTCAAGCCAGGCTAAAGCAGGAGGCGAGCTTTGAGAACGGATGTCCCTGGCGAGGGAGGCAGGGGTGCCGCAGTCCGGGGTCTTCAGCCCCAGACCTGATGGGCGGCCTCTGTGAAGGCCACGGTGGCCTCCTGGGACTCCGGCAGTTCCCCCAGGTCCTTCTCATGCCTTTCACCCACCGATCTAGCCCACGCAGGACCACTTGGGCCATTCCACTTCCCCTCCTTTGCTCACACACTCTGTCTTGCTTTCTTCCTCCGGCTGAGCCCTCTCTTCTGCCTCTTCCAAGTAGCCATGCATACGGCCAAGTCCCCACAAATTTCCTAGAGGGGGCGGTGAGCAGAACAAGGTGAGAAGCTGGAAGGCCTGCGGGTGAGGGACGCAGGCTGGGGAGAGGCTCACGTTGGGCCAGCCTGGAGCTGGGACTTTGGCGAGGATGGAGAAGAGGCGGGAAGAATGAGGCCTTCTGGAGAAGTCGTGTGTGCAGCAGGCTCCCTTGGCCCGGGCCAGCGCCATGAGGGCCCGGTCTCCAGACGGTCAGCAAACCTTCGGTGTCAGTCCGGAGGCCCGCCTCCTATACAAGGCACAGTTCATGCCTCATTCAAGGACAAGGGCATATGCCAAGTGACAGCCCTGTCAGTCATATTAAGACATCCTCCGATGCATGACTCTCTCAGGCTGATCTGTGACCGCTGTCATGAAGTGTCTGCAGAACTGGTATTTTCTGAGCACCATTAAATTCACTTACTTGGCTTCTCTGCCTCACAGCCTTCTCCACTGAGCTGAGTAAAAGCATGAAACTTAATGGTGTCTTACAGGGAACCTGCACTAGGACATGAGGTCCCAGCCCAGTCAGCATCACTGCCCAACGTTCTCTGCCAAGGGCAGCTGCAAATGACAGGGGTGCTTTTCATCCTGCAGCACAAACGTAGCAGTGCCACGCATTCCATACACCCATCCACATCATCATGTTCATGAGACAGACGGGAACCAGAAAAGGGTCCAGGACACCACTCAGGGAAGGAAGAGAGGGAAGGAGGAAGGGAAGAAAAGGGGAGGAGAGGAGGAGAGGAGGAGAGGAGGGGAGAGGAGGGGAGAGGAGGGGAGGACCTTACCAGGACTCCGAAGCCTTAGTTCCCACCGTGTCTGCCGTTTCTCAGCCTTACATCCCCGAGCAAATCTCCTGTCCTCTTTGAGGCCCAGCTCACTCACATACAAATGGAAAAACACCTCGAGGATGCGATAAAGGCGAAACCATGACACACGGCAGGTGCTCTCCACATTACAGAGTACATCATCGTAGAACTGACATTTTATTTTTGCTCTGACTAGGATCAAATCACACCAAAAACCACCTCACAAGAGTAACACAGAAATGGTAGTTAATGCTCGAGCGAGACAATGGAGAAAATATCCATTATTTAAAAAGTATGGCTCAATCACAAGTGATCTCATGATACGGAAAATGCGAAAATGCGAGACTTTTTAATTGCTTTTTTATACTTCTGGCTTTGTTTCTGGAGCTAACTTCATTTCCCCTCTTACAGACACATCTCTTTTTCTCTTCTCACACATTTAAAGCTGTTCAGAGTGCATGCTATGTTTTCCATAGTATAAAAATCCCTTCCACACACTTTACGACATGCCCCAGCTTCTCCGGGGATAGTTTCCCCACCACATGCAGTGCAAGGAGTCACCGCAGGCTCCACACGATTATTTCGACCTTCAGCAAATGACTTAATTTCCAAGAGCTTGGGTGTCCCTATTTGTAAAACAGTAGGCTCCTGCAGAAATCCTGAAGGCTCAGGAGATGCTGTCCATCTAAATCGCAAAGGGAAATGGACACGCACAGAGGATACATCCCACATCCATCCTACGGGAGCGTTTGTTCTAGCAGTGCCATAACATGCCCACAGGAAATTAGCTCCCTTCCTCCCAAAATATAATAAAATTCCCAAACTGCGATTGAGTCCATGAGATTTCAAGCATGTTTAATACCGAAAAAGTGTTCTGAAATAGAAAAAGCTGCTCGAAATCTGCATGCAGAGAGAAACCCCACATAGACACACAGGAGGGGGCAAGACATCCTTTGGAGAAGAGTGACAAAGGGGGTGGTGAGGCCCCGCTGGGGTACATGACTCTGCCTGGGACCCAGGCGCGGGCAAGCTGGAGTTCCGGTTCCCACCCAGCTCTGCCCTCCTGCTCACGCTCTGCTTCCAGGGCCTCCTCAAGCCCAGCGAGGCCGGGCCCTTTGTGGGTCACCCCAGCAGATGCCAAGACCTTCCCAGACACAACACAGATTGGAAACGGGATTTCAGCCCCCTGAAGCACGCCCATCAACTTCCAGTGACATTGGTCAGATTTCTGCAGAACCAATCGTTTATGGGAACGCCTGTTTTCCTGGAGATCCCGACTGCTTCGTTCTCCAGGCGTCCATGACGGCCGGGACCTAGAAGCAGCTCTGTGGTCTGAAAGGCAGAGGTCTTTAGTGTGTTTAAATGTGAGGTTTGCAAAATGGACTCAGGGCGTGGGGATGAGGCTCCCTGTGTGCCAGGTGCTGGTCTGTGCTCTTCGTTCTCCCAGAAAAACAGAGAGCTTAAGATCAGTGTCTCTGTTTTACAAATAGGGACACCCAAGCTCTTGGAAATTAAGTCATTTGCTGAAGGTCGAAATAATCGTGTGGAGAGTCAGGACTCAACACACAGGTCTGCCGGCTCCCACGCCACTCCCACTTCACCACAAAGCACCGCATCCAGACCCGAGCACACGTGTGCCTGTGCCTGCCCGCGAGCACGCACGCATCCATGCAAAGGTCTGCCACTCCCACTTCACCACAAAGCACCGCATCCAGACCTGAGCACACGTGTGCCTGTGCCTGCCCGCGAGCACGCACGCATCCATGCAAAGGCGCACGCACACTCCCAAACCGATTGCGGGGATTGTAATTAAGCTCTTCTAACGCTCAGGCACAGTGAGGATATAAGCAGCTTTAACTAGGGCAGCCTTAATTTAGAACTGGGGCGAGATGGAGAGTGACACACGCCAACTTAGTTGGCATTTTAATTCTTTTTAAGATCAAGAAGATCAAATCACACTTAAAGCTTCAGCAGCTCAGGATAGAATCGTGGGCTTAGTTCTGATGTGGAGAAAAACGCAGGGCTTCCATTCTGGGGACCCTGCATGAAGCCGCATCTCCTTTGTGGGGAGCTGAAACACGCACAGCTGATTCCATGTGATCTGGTTGTCTCGGCTTTTGCTGGAATGAGCAGGTTTTGGAGCACAGATAGATGAAAGTGATGTTTTGTGAGCTATTCATAACAAATGGTGATTGTTTGAAGTCGCTGAGCTACGGAGTGGTTTGTTACACGGCGTTACTGAGGCACTAGCTAACTGATACAGACAGTAACTCTCCTTTTCAGTAATAAGGTGACCAGGCAACTTAGGGCCTTCCTTCAAACTCTGTTCCCAGATAACAGACTAACCACTCTGCCTACATTTTTTTTCAAAGCCCCAGGTGAAGAGATTTGCATCTACTCAAGTAACTTCATTTTATTAAGCATAAATAACCTGTATTTTTCTTTAGAAACAATTGAACGGGTTTAACAGAATGTGTCATTGTAAGTTTCGAAGGAAGCATCAAGATACAATCAATATAACACATCAAAGCGAGGGTGCCGATCACATGTGTTTTTTCAAAGGAAAGCGTAAAACAAAAACCAACCCGAGACCTTTTGGCTTTTCTGCACCACGCGAAGGGGCCTGGTCCTGATTCAGAAGGGGCTTCCCTGGTGCTCTGAGGCTCCTCTCAGTCCCAAGGGAAGTCGGGGGGCCCTGACCTGGAAGACTGAGGTGCTGACAGCCAGAGATGGCTTTGTGAAGAGAAGCTCTTCTGAGGCGTCTGTGACAAGCATCACGCTAGGACCCCTCTCCAGGGACAGAGTGAACGGTCACTCTCCTGTGTCCAGGCCAAGGCAGAGGGAGGTTCACCAGCCGAAAAACTCCTAAGAAGGCAGGCGGGCTTGTGGACTGTGGCCTGATCCTCACCCAGGAACGCTAGAGACCCAGAGAGACGGGCTGCCTCCTGCTGCATAGGGTGGGGCCGGGGCCACCTTGACCTTGGAGGCAGCCACAGCAAAAGGCTCGTGTCACCAGGGAGAGCCCACTGGGGTCGGTCCAAATCCTTCCCAAACGGCCACCTGGAAAGGCAAAGGGGTGCCTGTAGAAAAGGTCTGTGGCAGGCGTCACCCAGACACCAGGGGCAGTGGCCAGGGAAGCAATCGCACGGTGCCCAGCAAGGAAGTGAGGAGACGTTCCAGCCAGCGGCTCTGAAGAGCCCAGGAGACTGTTCCACCGCGGCCCCGCACACCGCAACCACCCAGCAGCTCAGAACAACACAGAGCCATCAGCCCGGGTGGCTCAGGCTCTCCTGCGGCTGGGATCAAGGCAGGCTGCACTCCCATCCCGGGCCTGGGGTCCTCTTCAGCGTTCGCCTGCACCGTCAGCAGAATTCAGTCCCTTGCTATTGCAGGGCTGGGGTCCCTGTTTCCTTGCCACGTGGCCCACTCCCCTCCCCACAATGTGGCTCATTTCTTCACAGCCAGCAGGAGGGTGTCTGAGGCCGCTGCATGTCCCCGCTAAAGACTCACTTGATTAGACCAGGACAATCTCCCTTCTCATGAGCTGATCAGCGATGTCAATTCCATCTGCCAAATCCCTTCGCCTAGGCCACCGAATGTGCCCTAATGTGAGGAGTACCCATCTGACCACATCCCAGTCCCACCCCACCCAGGAAAGGAGACCACCAGGGTGTGCACGCTCGGGGGGGGGGGGTCTTGGGGATGGTCTCAGAGTCTGCCTCACACACAGTGGGAACAGCAGGAGGAGGCTGCTGCGGACACGGACCCCCACGGGCTCTATAGAACGTTGCGGGGGGCACAGTGTTCCTGCTCCTGGGGAGCTGGATCTGGGCTAAAGGACAGAGCCAGGAAGGTGGGGGGCACGTGAGGCTGGAGTGACAGGTGGGCGCGTCCACTCTCAGCACCTCATAAATGCGTCAAACACACCTTTACAAACTCTGTACGTACATTCAAGATAACACTATGAAATATTTGCAAAAAGCTGACCATGAATTTCTGACTAAAATCCCCCCCAAACCCCAAAACACCCTAGGATTTGCTGCTGGGTTTTTAAGTGTTAGGTTCATTTAAAAGAGTAGAAAATACATTTGGCCCAGATAAAAAGACAGAGCTGAACATTCCAAATACGGCTTTTGTGTCTGATGCCATATTACTCTGGTCCCTTTTTTGTAGCGTGTAAGCTTCTACCTGGATGACGCAGACAAGGACTGTTGAGGATTTCAAGCAGGTGCCATGTTCCAGGACACGAAGCCCAGCAAGTCAGCTGCATCTCTGAAAACAGATCGCATTTGCGGTTTAAACAAACAACCCTTTAGGACCACTCAGTGCAGATACGAGAGATGCAGACCGGCCCTTCCAAGGCCCTGCAGGGCTGTTAAGCAACATTATACGACGAGGGTGCAATGTCATGCTACACAAATGTTAAAAACAAAAAAACAAAAAAAGGTCTGTTTTAGGAGATTTTCTAGAATCATGTGTAGACAATGTCCCACTTTTGAGGGTCTGCCTGGATAGCAGGAGGAGAGGTCCTTTGGTTCTAGAAAACAGCAAGGCAACAGGCTAGTGGAGAATTAGGCAGCTTGTCCAGAGGGCAAGAAGGCAGCCTGGCCAGTCACTGCTAAAAAGCAAGGAGAATGGAACGCCACAGCATTTATCACCTTAAACAAAAGAAACAGATGGGAAATATTTTCCAGTTTTCAAAATACGGCTTTCGGGGAAAACATGATACAAACGTGACCAACAAGTAGCATTTGTTAACTGAGAGCTTCAGGCGAATTACTTCACCACAACCCTGCAAAGTAAGCATCGGTGTCCTCAGCCCACCTGCACTGCACGTTCAGCCACTTGCCATGGAGACAAGACCGTCTTGGAGCGGATTACCCACCAGCCTGAGAGAAAACAGAGACGGTTCCTAGATGTCAAATTACAGGGCCAGTAATGACTATTACTTTTTATAATTTGCTTATTTTTCCATATATCTCATCCTCATTGTATGGAAGTGCCCATATTTAAGATAATTTTTGTATGCCAAGACAGAGCAAGTCAGCAACAGGGCTGAGAGAAAGCTCAGATGACTCCTCGTCACGTGCTCATGGAACAGACCTTGTGACAACTTCACTTTCCAAATCTCATGCAGCAACTGCTCCCTTCTTCCTCCTCATGCCACTCACATCATAAAAGAGAGCAGTGACAGAAGACGACTGTCATCTCGTGGGTTTGCACCGCCTCCCAGGTCACTCCACTGGCAATCCATCGAGCAGAGGTACTCAGAGGACATCAGTAAGGCAATCTGTCACACTTTGGGTGCTCCTGGTTCGTTTCGCTCTATCCCATCTCTAACGAGAACAAGCGCAAAAGCTCCTAGTGACTCCAGATCTTCCACAACAGGCTGATTTTTACACCTGTAGCGAATCACAAACTAGTCTAATCATGTAAATACGCTTAACAAGAAGGTAATTAATCTCAACCAAATTTTGCAAACAAATATTCACGGTTAAGACAGAACAATTCCCAAGTGTGCACGTCCTCATAGCTTGCAAAGCCAGGCGGCACGAGTGCCAGCGATCAACGTCGGTCGGGTCGGCATCTCTGCCAAACTGCCCTGCCTGGGACATACGTGTTCTGCAAGCTGCTAATGGGTCTTTTTCTAAAAACAAAAAAGAACTCCAAGGCTACAACAGTTGGGAGACTGACTCATTAAGCAAAGTCTAACGGGCCTTCTGACTCTGCAGGGCATTCACTAGGCTACCTCCAATGACAAGTCTTCAGCAAGACGAATTCCAGGGGCCTGTCCAAGAGGTGCCGAGGGTGGGGACGCAGAGTCTCCGACAGCAGCATCCCTTGCATTCTCTGACGAAGACTTTCCTGTCCTGTCTTTTAATCTCACGTGCATGTGAGGGCATTTTTTTTTTTTTTTAGACAGAGTCTCACTCTGATGCCCAGGCTGAAGTGCAGTGGCACAATCACGGCTCACCGCAGCCCCTAACTCCCAGGCTCAGGTGATCCTCCTGCCTCAGCCTCCTGAGTAGGTAGGACCACAGGCGCCTGCCACCATGCCCGGCTAATTTTTAAATTTTCAGTAGAGACGAGGGCTCCCTTTGTTGCCCAGGCTTGTCGCGAACTCCTGGGCTCAACAGATCCTCCGATCTCAGCTTCCCAAAGTGCTGGAATTAGAGGTGTGAGACACTGCCCAGAGGGTGGGTATTTTTAAGTTGTTCCCTCTGAGTCTCCCATCCGCAAGAACAGCTGCCCCGAGCACTTCCTGTGGACATTCCAGGCCGCTGGGCCGTGTACACGACGTCCTTCCGCTGTCTGAATACGGCACTTCCTTTGTCAAGTGACATCTATTAATATCTCAGCACACAGAGCACTCAGGATATGTAAAGCACAGCTTAGGAAGAATCACCGTCGTGCCTTGAGGGTGAGGGTTATTCTATACCCCACGGCTACTATTTACTCAAGGTTCTCGCTCCTCTCAATCAGAGGATGCCAACGGGGCCAACTTTCGGGGGAAGCTGAAGACAGGCTTTAGCAGACTTGGGAAGCTGCTTCCAACTAAACGGTGAAAATTCAACTCATCCCCATGAATTCTTCCGAAGAATTACCAGCAACATTCCACTGCCCAATCCCCTGACGAGTGTGAGATAAAACAGAA
The DNA here is from genome assembly GCF_003255815.1 of Theropithecus gelada. Taxonomy (NCBI): domain Eukaryota; kingdom Metazoa; phylum Chordata; class Mammalia; order Primates; family Cercopithecidae; genus Theropithecus; species Theropithecus gelada. The sequence goes on from NC_037686.1 coordinate 331,340, forward strand.
CTGGCAAACTATAGGGTCTATAGAGGATTCTTATGGTTGTTTAGAAAATTCCTTGTTCTCAAGGGCACACACAGGTCTACCCTCTCTTTCACGTGTATTCATTACCTAAATGCACCCGTAGTTAGTGCACATTTTATGTAGCAAATTCCAGGCACGTTTTAAACTTTAAGCTTTTGTACTTAACAGCATAGACTTGAGGCAACAGGACTTAGTTATAAAACATCCTCAGAAAATTCGAAACTCATGAAAATGAAAAATCAGTATGAGCTGGTAAACCAGTGCTTTTGGGGTGTCTACCTGAGATAACATGAGGTATGGTGGAAAATTTCAGTTCCACTAACTTTTTTGTTTTTTGGAGATGGACTCTCACTCTGTTGCCCAGGCTGCAGCCAGGGGCGTGATCTCGGCTCACTGCAACCTCCACCTCCTGTGTTTAAGCAATTCTCATGCCTTGGCCTCCTGAGTAGCTGGGACTACAGGTGCATGCCACCACCCCCTGCTAATTTTTTTTGTATTTTTTTAATAGGGCCAGGGTTTCACCACGTTGCCCAGGCTGGTCTCGAACTCCTGAGCTCAGTCAATCTGCCCACCTTGGCCTTCCGAAATGCTAGGATTACAGGCATGAGCCACCATGCCTGGCCCATTTCTGCTAACCTTTGGCAGTTGCCAAGTCTGTTTAGAAAAGGGAAGCATCCCCTTGAGGAAATCAGTGAAGAGAAGGGAAACCCAAGGCAGACAGGGCAGGAGCTGACCCCGGCTCCCAGCTCCCGCCAGAGCACCAGGGAGAGCCACGCAGGTTGACGCCACGTGTTTCCGGAACAAGAGGGATGGTGAGTTTCATGTTGGCAGCAGCGAGTGACATCCCCAGAGGAACCTTCACTGGAAACAACTAAAGTGCTGGATAAAAAAATAATCTTTAAAATGACAGTAAGAAAAAGTAATCTATATTTGGAGCCCATGAGGTAAGGAGAGCAGGAACTTAAAGAGTTCACTGGGCACTGAAGGTCTCCACCTCGAAAGTATTTGCCAAAGTAACGAATTTGAGCTTCCATTTTAATACCCTCTTGCAGCCAGCAGACGGGAGACAAAGCCCGGGGCATTTCCACGGTGGGGATCCCATGACGAACGCTGTGCTGGAGAAAGCTGGGTCTTCACCAGATTACATCCTCCACAGATGGTGAACTAGGAATAAACCCATCCCCGAGACCCATCCTGCCCTAGCCGCCTGCAAGGAAAATTACTGGTCTGGAGAGGCTGGGGACAACCATCTCCACCCATGAGAATGTGTAACCGTAAGTCTGCCCACAAGGAGGTTTATAAACTAAAACCATACTCTCTGGGGGAGTCAAAAACACCGAAGCCAGTAACAGAAAACAGTCAAAGCTGGGGATGTTTCCAAGACATCTGGTGCATATAAACGCATGGATCCCCTGCAAAAACCCACTTTCAACCTAGGCCAGGAGTTTCCACAGATGTACTTCTAAGAATTATAAGCTCACTTTGTTTAAAAAAAAATCACAAAACAAACAAGAAACAAAGCACCATGAGTGAGATCCAGCATAAACACAGGACGTTTAATGAGACTTGCAAAGACTTCAGATGTGGGAAATATCAGATGGCGTGGGTAAAATTAAGTATGTTTAATAGCTTAAAAAGAAAAGAAGACATTGGAAACTTTGTATAAGGAGAAAGACAACTTTTTAAAAGGACCAATCCCATTTGAAAAGAACAGATACAACTTCTGGAATGAAAAACAGAATACATGAAGCACAAACCTACTGCATGGGTCTAATAACACGAGACACAGCTGAGGAGGGAACTAATGACTGTGGGAAGTTACCCAGAATGTGAAAGCAGAGAGATGGGAAATACAGAAGAGAGAGAAACGCAGAGGACAGAGTGGGAAGGCCTAACCCACAACTCATCACACGGGGAGGATAACGAGACCAAGGCGGAGGCAACGTTTGAGGAGATCTTGAAAATCTGGGAGTTTTTCAGAACTGCTGAAAGACACCAATCCACAGACTCGGAATCTCACAAAATAACGAACCGGACAAAAAGAAAAGAAAGTCATGCCCAGACATGTTATAAGAACAGAATGTCATATAAAGACCTAAAGGTAGCTAGAGGGAAATACTCCCCACCTGTGGACCTCAACAACTGCAAACTGCACTCCTTCCAGGGACCCACGCGTGCCTCCAGGACCACACTGCTTATGTGGAAGCCAGGCCGCCCTCCCCGAACCCAGTGACCGCACCTCACTGGTGGCCACCACAGACATTCAGACATCTAAGGAAGCCCCACCAGCAGACTCCATAACCCGCGGGCAACCGGGAAGCTCTTTCCAAAACGGAGCGACCTCTGGTTCCTCGGGACCGCGTGGAGGGAAAACCGCGTCATTACTCAGGTGTATCGTGCAGGCGGTTGTCCCGCACGGGGAGTCATCCAGTCAGAGAAACAAGATGTGTCTGTGTAAGGGAAGAAGCATCCACTGGATTCCGATGATTCTTAATACTTCACACATAGGTTACACATACTTGCTTGTATCAACTCAGTATTTAATAAACCATTTTTAACAGGGATGCCAGGCCAGGTGCAATGGCTCACATCTGTAATCCTGGCACTCTGAGAGGCCAAGGTGGAAGGATCGCTTGATCCAGGAGTTCAAGGCCAGCCTAGGCAACACAGCCAGACCCTGTCTCTGCAGAAAAATCAAACAATTAGCCGGGTGTGGTAGCATGCGCCTGTAGTCCCAGACATTCGAGAGGCTGAGGCGAAAAGATCACTTGAGCTTAGGAGTTTGAGGCTGCAGTGAGCTAGGATCGCGCCACTGCACTCCAGCCTGGGGAACAGAGCAAGACCCTGTCTCAAAGTAAATAAACGAACGAAATGAAACAAAGGGATGCGAGCTGCCTAAGGAACATGGTCTGATGCGAGGCCACTCTCCTTCAGAGAAGGTGCCATCAGGAAGCATCGTGAAAGGCTTCTTCTCCAAATGAATTGCCATTATCCAGGGTAACAAACCAAAACACCTTTATATGACCTTATCCGGAATTTATAAAACTTTTTAGGACTGAAATACGTTGATGCCCTGAGACACTGATCCCTGAATCATAAATAGTGTCCACTTGAAGTGCCACACTGTTGGTTTTTAGAAACAAACGAAATTTCAAATGCCACCCTAGCAATAAAGAGCCACACAATGTACACACATTGGTGAAGGAGGGCGCTATCAGGTCCTCAGGTCTGTCCACGTCACACCCTCCCCCACGGCCTCACAGGCACAGGTGTCCCCTGGATCTGCGCTGTGCCACCAAGGTGACATCTGAACAAAGACGGGCATGTGCTGGCTGCATGGGGCTAGAACTTTCTGTAAGACACGAGGGCTTCTCTAGAACATCAGAGGAGATTGTTCACGGCTTCACTGCTGCTGTGAAGTGCCGTAAAAACCTCATCAGAAGTTTGTTACTGTCACATGTATTTGCAACACCCTCACTTTTTCTACATTCAATTTTGGATGCAGGGAAGAGGGGGATATGTAAATAAAACCTTTATATGGTCCGAAGACCCACATGGGTCTTTTTTCTCACACAGGGAGACTTTTAGGAATCAAAACATTTCAGCTTAGGCCGGGTACGATGGCTCAGGCCTGTAATCCTAGTGCTTTGGGAGGCCAAGGCGGGTGGATCACTTGAAGCCAGGAGTTCAAGACCAGCCTGAGCAACATGGTAAGATCCCATCTCTACACAAAAAATTTTTAATTAGCCAAGCATGGTGGCATGTGCCTACAGTCACAGCTACTCGGGAAGCTGAGGTGGGAGGATCTCTTGAGGCCAGGAATTCAAAACTGTAGTCAGCTATCATTGTGGCACTGCACTCCAGCCGGGGTGACACAGCAAGACACTGACTCAAACAAAACAAAACATTTCAGGTTGCTTAAGAAACTCCCATAAAATGCAAATAAACACCTCAAGCAGTAGTCATCTTAATATAATTTAGAAATGTTTCAGCTCTACAAATCTTGTCATTGTCTGACTTATTAGATCCTTAAAAAGGTAAAATAAAGAACCATTGTTGAAAGATGAAACACAAACACTTGAATTTGTAAGTCTACTGAGATTCCTTCAGGAGGCTCGCAAAACAAGAGGAACCTTTCTCCAGTGCTATACCTCTGATCAGTCGCTTGCATTACATGACAACTTAGCATTTGCTCATCTGTGTTGGTGTCTACGTGCTTTAGTTTTTGTTTTTGTTTTTTAAGACAACTGTCCGATAACCGTAAGCCACGTAGGACAATCTGGCTTCAAAGTTACATTCAAAGTGACATGCAAGAACCAGCACCACTCCTTGTCTATCTCCTGTCCTTTGCTGTATATTTGGAAGCTTTTCAAAAAGCAAAGTCAGAAATACTCATCCTTCCTTCCCTCATGCCTATAGGCAGCTCACCGAGGATTCTGGTTTCTTTAAAACCAATGTAACGACAGAGGCAGGCAGAAGAAAGCATGCACGCCAGTGGTGCGCACAAGGAAAGCTTGTTCGGGAGACCAACCGAAGCCAAACCTATCGAGACCACCGCTTCCATCGTCTTCTCTAAAGGCTGACGCTTTAACAGTTATGTGATGCAGTTACTTCATAACCATTTCAATGCAGCAAAAACGTCCACAAAGAAAAAAAGCTGCCCACAGTGGTAATGTGGCAAGAAGTGAAGGAGAAGAGGGGGTGGGGGTGGGAGAACATGCCCTTCAGTGAAAGCATGGAGAGAGCTTGAAAGAGCCTCTGTCTGCAGCTCGCTCACCTACACACAGCGTAAGGCGGGTGTGAGCAGAGACACTGAACCTACAGCGCTCACCTGTGCACCAGAACGTCTGCAGAGGCTGGACAGCAACACCAGCCTAGGCTTCACCAGGGCTTATGCATGAGCTTAGCTCATCAAGCTGCACTGCAGTAAGCCTGTGATCCTGGGATGAGCTCTGAGACACGGCTGTGCAAGGCAGAAGTTATAAGACCAAGTGAACCCACGGCTTCTTTAAATAAATATACACATAGACACAAATATGGAATTTAAATAGTTTAAAGTGTAACCAGAGAGGGATACCACGGCCTATGATGTCAGCCTTTTCCATTACCTCGTCTGTCTCTATTTGGCCCTAGAATCCTGGCTCACCTGTCAGCGAGGCCCACCTGGCTCAGACATCCATGGTCAATTAAACAAGAATGGGTTATTTAACGCTGAGCTTTATAAATGGAGGAAGGAAGGAAATGGAATCGATAACCGTTGTGTATTTATTATATACTAGACACTGCTAGGTGATTTATTTGTATTCATCTGATTTCCACAGTAATTATGTGAAATTGGTTAATTATCTCATCGCAGAGAGGAGGAAACTGAGGTTTAAAGAAACGGTTAACTCTTCCAAGGCCACAGTTCACGGAGGGAGTCAGGATTGAACCCAGGACTTCAGCCCTCCATGGGTGGTTAAGGATTCCTTGAAAATGGGTGGGCTCCTATTATGGAATAAGACCCGTATACAACTGACTAGAAGTTAGTACAAGAGTTAACATGTACAACAAAGTACAAATGAAATACAACAATCATTTCCAGTCTCTTCAACTTCTCGGAAAGAGACAAAAGTCTGCTGGGACTGTATGGCTCACCCTCTCTCCAGCACCCCGGTCTCCCGAATTGACCCGCAATGGTGTGCTACGGCCCTTGTAGCTGAAAAAGCCGACATTACTTTCTGCTGAAAATTCTCAGGATGTCTATCTGAATTTCTCCAAGTTCTGACTTTGAATCAGAGTCTTCATCAACAAGATCTCTAAATACTTTTACACGTTTCAAGCTTTAAAAGACGGGCTAAGTGTGCCAGGGTAGGACCCACCTTTTACACTGTTACCTTGGCCTGACAGGTGTTCCCTGAGTAACTTCTAACACGCTCTCATGAAATCAAAGCCCAACGTAGGTCCAAGGCTTGGGGCGCTGATGATTTCAACACAGCAAGAAAATTCAGCAAAAGCTCTGAAAGCTCACAATAGAGAGACTGATGAAGACGACGAAGGTGGAGGCCTGTGAGGACCTGTCCGCTCCTAAAATCCGCGGATCCAGCTCCCCACAGGATCCCCAAGAAGAGGATCTGAAGCTCCTGAAGTTTACACTTTCCCTAACAAAAGAAGGGAAAAAAACACGTCATTTAATTACTTAACTATGTAAGTATGGCCAAAAAACGTCCATGGAGACCAAAGTTGCCCCCCCACAAACACATCTTGTGTTTAGCCCACAGCGGTAACACGGAAAATGTGACCTGCTTATGCTCGCTAAATGTGTTCCGAAGCAGCAGACAGCTCGGATTACAGACACTGTTACTAGGCTGTCTGCAAGCCTGGAGGCAGCAAGGGTGCAGGGTGTGTTATAGTGAGGGCTGGCCAGGCTCTGTCTGTCACCTTTCAGGGCAGCTCTGTGACCCAGGGGCAAGTGCCACCCAGAACAAAACAAAAGCAATGCAGGGCAGGCTGGATGACACGATCGTCAGACCGTGCACATTGATGGAGCTTATGTACCGTGCAAGACCCTGTTCTGGGGCTGGCTCTGGGCAGCTCAGACCCTTATTCGTTTAAAGGAATTGCTGCTAAGCAACTAGCATCCGTGGCCAAACTTGATCCTCTGCACTGTCATTCGATAATTCAGAGACAATCTCTGAAGTCCAAAAGGCAATGAGAGAAGACAGGATAGGGTAACATATAAAAAAAGCCAAAAAAATTTACTTTTCAGTGTAAGTCATCTCCACTGCCAAATTTATTTTCAAGCAAAATGTGAAATCCCAACATATTCCAGCCAATTGGAATTTGACCAGTAATACCCAGGACACTATCAGAATCCAGTGATCCCAAAAGTATAGGTGGAAATGTTAAGGTTAAACATAAATGCAATTCAAGTTAGAAGAGGGAGGAGGCAGAATATCTGGAAAAATCAATCTCTAATTTTCTCAAATTAAATGCAGTAGTCATTAGTTCTCTAAAGCTCAAGGAAGAATTGATCAAGTCCATTTAACCTAGGAACTGTGAACTACATAAAATTACTCAATGAATCCAAGGAAGTCAACATCCAGAATGTGAACGTCAAAAGCAGCAAAACTGTTTGGAACGTAATATACGCCCCAAAGCATGAAGGTTTGAAAAGAACTCAACGCCCACATTGTAAGCACATGACGATTTCCACGCCAGCAGCTCACGGTGAGCACCTCACAGAACCACAAGGGACGCTCCTGTTTTGAGAACATTTCTTACGAAGCCGTCCCCGTAGGAAACGAGGCCACAGGCGACCGAGTGACTACAGCTATGGAGGGTTTCAGGAAGATCATTCCTGTATCATGACTCTGGTGGAGATTTATTTCAGTCACAGGCTCCTCATGCCACAACAGACGTGTGGTTGAGGGGTTAAAATAATGGCGTAGCTAAAATATGGCCACATTTTCTTTTTTTTTTTTTTTTTTTTTGAGACAGAGTTTCGCTCTATCGCCCAGGCTGGAGTGCAGTGGCCGGATCTCAGCTCACTACAAGCTCTGCCTCCCGGGTTCACGCCATTCTCCTGCCTCAGCCTCCCGAGTAGCTGGGATTACAGGCGCCCGCCACCTTGCCCGGCTAGTTTTTTTTTTGTACTTTTTAGTAGAGACGGGGTTTCACCATATTAACCAGGATGGTCTCGATCTCCTGACCTCGTGATCCGCCCGTCTCGGCCTCCCAAAGTGCTGGGATTACAGGCTTGAGCCACCGCGCCCGGCCACATTTTCTTACTCAGCCTATATCTACTCTGTAGGCCCAGCATGAGATACAACCATGAAAAGGAACGGGAAGGAAATTACATTTAAAAACAAAACACAATGTTTTGCCTTCCAACCTGACTTAGATAAATGGAGCAATGCAAGCGCTCCTTGTTAGAAACTTAATTTCTGGCCGGGCGCGGTGGCTCACGCCTGTAATCCCAGCACTTTGGGAGGCCGAGGCGGGCAGATCACAAGGTCAGCAGATCGAGACCTCGGTGAAACCCCGTCTCTACTAAAAATACAAAAAAAAAAAAAAACCAACTAGCCGGGCGCGGTGGCGTCGCCTGTAGTCCCAGCTACTCGGGAGGCTGAGGCAGGAGAATCGCTTGAACCCAGGAGGTGGAGGTTGCAGTGAGCCGAGATCACAATGCTGCACTCCAGCCTGGGGGACAGAGCGAGACTCCGTCTCAAAAAAAAAAAAAAAAAGGAAACTTAATTTCTATGCACAAAGAAATGTCAACTATATACATCAGCTGTCATTGGACGTACAACCCAGATGTTGTACATCTTTCTAGTCCCCAGAACATGCCCCATGCCAGTGACACTAAAAATACATTTCTTGTGTGTTTCCTCATACAGTCTGATTTGGGGGCATTACGTTGAGCAAACAGAGAGGAGGCCAAGGTCTTCTCTTTGTTTTAGGTCTGGGGAGTTTTACTGCTGAGAGCCAGTGCTTCCTGGCCCAGTGTGCCCGAGGGAGAAGCAACGCTGGGGCGGTTCCAGCACCTGCACCCAGGCCCTCGCCTTTCCTACTGGGGGGCCAGAGACAATCACTGCCTTTCTCATCCCTGCCCACTCACGTCAGTCCTCGAGGGAAATCTTTACCCATCAGAAAACGATTACAGAATTTATGACACGTATTTCCTTTCTTTACTGATACTTTTCAAAGAATATGCCCATTTGCTATTAATAGTGCACTGATAACCTGTGTGATTACTTTTTATTTATTTATTTATTTATTTATTTATTTATTTATTTAGAGATGGAGTCTTCCTGTGTCACCCAGGCTGGAGTGCAGTGGCACGGTCTCGGCTCACTGCAACCTCCTCCTCCCAGGGTCAAGCAATTCTCCCGCCTCAGCCTCCTGAGTAGCTGGGATTACAGGTGCCTGCCACCACACCTGGCTAATTTTTGTATTTTTAGTAGAGACGGCTGGTCTTGAACTCCTGACCTCACGATCTGCCTGCCTCAGTCTCCCAAAGTGCTGGGATTACCGGTGTGAGCCACTGCGCCCGGCCCTGTGTGATTATTTTTGAGCACGTTTTGCCTTCCCTTTTCAGTAACAGGATTGAAAGCTCAGTGGAGAGAGACCTGAGCAGGTCCATTTCTCTCCTCTTCCTTCCACGGGCTGCACTCGGGCCACTCCTCACAGATCCGTGTGCGAGAACACAGGTTCCATGACTTCTATGGGTGACCTAATCCAGGCCTGAAGAATGTTGCTCCCAGAAATCACTGCCGTTCTCCTAACTTCCATGTGTTCGCTTTTCGTTGGAGGATCAGAATTTGATTCCATTTTTTTTCCAAGCAGATGAAAAGATCACTTGGGCACCGTCTCCACTATCTTCCTGTTTTGTTTTGTTTTGTGTGGAAGTTTCCTTCTCACTCCTCACCCCAGCCGCATTAATCCTCTCCATGCTTTCAGCCGTATCTCCCTCCGCCCCAGGCAGTGCCTCTCTGTTCCCACAGTCTGCAGCGGAGACAGACAGTCCGTCACCAGCCCTGGCTGGGAACCTTAACCGGCGTCGACACTGTCGTTCCGCACCAGGAAGGCCAACCCAGCTGACCTTCGCCTTTCCTCATATTTTCAAAGATGATTTTTTAAATTTCAATATTTTTGGGGTACAAGTGGTTTTAACCATACGGGGGGTTCTACAGCCATGAACTCTGAGATTTTAGTGCACCCATCGCACAAGCAGTGTACCCTGTTCCCAATATGTCGTCTTTTATCCCTCACCCCCTCCCAACATTCCCCCCAACTCTCCAAAGTCCATTATATCAAAGATGATTTTTAATCATATTTATGACTTTCTTTGGAACTCTAAAGGACTCCTGCATCATAGAACCAAATAGTCTTAGAGCTAGAAAAGACTTTGTGAAGGTTATTCAGCCTTGTGCAGAAGAGAAACTGAGGTCCCGGGAGGCTGCACGACATGAAGAAAGTCTCCGAGCTGACTCCTGCGATTCAGCTGAAATCATAGGTCCCCATTCCCACAAACACGCATCACCTCTTCCATTCCAGGTCCAACCAGGGAGAGGCCATCCCCACTTCACACAGTTCAGATACACAAACATTTCGGTTACCACGATTTAGTTCAGTAACACCTGCCTCTGAACAATACGGTTCACATTTTAGTTACTATGGCACAGACATACTCGGAGACACCGCAGATTCAGTTCCGGGCCACCAAAATAAAGTGAATATTGCAACAAAGTGAGTCACACAGACATTTCCGCTTCCCGGCGCATGTAAAAGGTAGGTTTCCACTAGACTGTAGTCTCTTTAGTGTGTGACAGCATTAAGTCTAAAAAAGGTACATATCTCAAATCAAAGATACTTCATTGCTAAAAAATGCTACTGATCACCTGAGCCTTCACTCTGTTGCAATCTTTTTGCTGTTGGAGGGTCTTGCCTCAATGCTGATGGCTGGTGAATGATCACAGTGCTGGTTGCTGAAGGCTGGGGTAGCTGTGGCAATTTCTTGAAATACGAAAACAAGGAAGAGTGCCTCCCTGATTGACTCTTCCTTTGACAAAACATTTCTCTGTACACGCAATGCCGTTCTGATAGCATTTGATCCACAGCAGAACTTCTTTCAAAATTGAAGTCAATCCTCTCGAGCTCCACCAACACTCTAACAACTACGTTTATGAAATATTCTAAATCCTTTGTTATCATTTCAACAATAGTCACAGCATTTTCACCAGGAGCAGACGTTATCTCAGGAAACCACTTCCTTTGCTTACCCATAAGAAGCAACTCCTTATCCACTCAAGTTTGATCATGAGGTTGCAGCAATTCAGTCACATCTTCAGGCTCCACTTCTAATTTTAGTTTTCTTGCTATTCCCAACTTATTTGTAGTTAGTTCCTCACTGAAGTCTTAAAACCCTCAAAGTCATCCAGGAGGGTTGGAATCCAATTTTTCCAAACACCTGTTGCGTTTCTGTTGTTGTCTCTGAGACAGGGTTTTGCTTTGTTGCCAAGGCTGGAGTGCAGTGGCGTGATCACGGCTGACTACAGTCTCGACCTCCTGGGCGTAAGTGATCTTCCCACTTCAGCCTCCTGAGCAGCTGTCGCCGTAGGTGCACACCACGAAGCCTGGCTCTGTTTGTTTTTTAATTCTGTGTAGAGATGGTGTCTCCCTGTGTTGCCAAGGCTAGTCTTGAACTCCTGGGCTCAGGCGATCCTCCAGCCTCAACTTCCTAAAGTGCTAGAATTACAGGCATGAGCCACTGTGCCTGGCCGATGCTGATATTTTGACCTTCTCTCATGAATCATGAATGTTCCTAATGGCATCTAGAATGAGGAATCCTTTTCAGAAGGTTTTCAATTTACTTTGCCCAGACCCATCAGAAGGATCACTATTTACGGCAGCTATATCCTTAGGAAATGTATTTGTTAAAGAGTAAGACTTAAAAGTAAAAGTGGCTCCTCGATCTATGGGCTGCAGAGTGGACGCTGTGTTCGCAGGCATGAAAATAACATTAGCCTCCTGGTATGTCTCCATCGGAGCTCTTGGTGACCAGGTTCATTATCAGTGAGCAGTCACACTTGGAAAGGAACCTTTCTTTTCTGAGCAGTAGGTCTCAACAGTGGGCTAAAAATACATCTATGGATCTATTTTAGATCTGCTGTCACCAGTTTTGTTGTTCTATTTCTAGAGCACAGGCAGTGTAGATTTAGCATGATTCTTTAGGACCCTAGGATTTTTGGAATGGGAAATGAGCATTGGCTTCAATTTAAAGTCACCAGCTGCGTTACCCCCAATGAGAAATTTAGCCTCTCCTTTGAAGCTCTGAGGCCAGGCATTGACCTCTCTAGCTATGAAAATCCTACAGGGCATCTTCTTCCAATAGAATTCCAATAGAAAATCCTGTACAGCATGTTATTCCCTCTACACTGAAAATCTGCTGTTTGGTGCAGCCACGTTCATCAGTGATCTTAGCTGGAGCTTCTGCATAACCTGCCGCGGCTTCTACCCCAGCACCTGCTGCTTTACCCTGCACTTTGATGGTATATGGATGTTTTCTTTCATTGAACCTCATAAACCCATCTCTGCTAGCTTCCAACTTTTCTCCTGCAGCTTCCTCACCTCTCTCAGCCTTCACTGAATTGAAGTGAGTTAGGATCTTGCTCTGGATGAGGCTTTGGCTTAAGGGAATGTTGTGGCTGGTTTGACCTTCTATCCAGACCACTTAAACTTTCTCCAAGTCAACAACAAGGCTATTTTCCTTTCTTATCATTTGTGTGTTCACTAGAGTCGCACTTCACGAACTTTTCCTGTGCATTCGTAACTTGGCTAACTGCTTGGCACGAGAGGCCTAGCTTTCAGACTGTCAGGCTTCCAACCTGCCTTCCTCACTAGGTTTGGGGACAATGGATGGCAACCCCTGAGATCCCCATCCCTGTCCCCATCCTCATGGCAGTGCTGGAGTCCAGGTCTCCAGACTCAAGCCACCTTCTCCAGCCATCCGTGGTCACTGCAGGTGTCCTCTAGTGGGAAGGTGAAGATTCTTACTAAGGGTGGATATTCCCAAGTCAGAATCCATCACAAACAGCAAGGACAATAGTGGGGCATGTCTGTGGGAATGGAGGTACAGGGTTATCAGCCAACAGCCGGCAGCATAAGCCACAGCCATGCCTCTCTCGGAAGAGAAAATACAGAATGGCTGAGCGGGGTGGTTCTTACACACCTGTAATCCCAGCACTTTGGGAGGCCAAAGCGGGCAGATCACCTGAGCTGAGGAGTTTGAGTCCAGCCTGAACAACATGGTGCAACCCCGTCTCTACTAAAAGTACAAAAAGTAGCCGGGCGTGATAATGCACGCCTGTAATCCCAGCTACTTGGGAGACTGAGGCAGGAGAATCACTTGAACCCCGGGGGACGGAGGTTGCAGTGAGCTGAGATGGTGCCACTGCACTCCAGCCGGGGCGACAGAGCGAGACTCTGTCTCAAAAACATAAAATAAAATAAAAATAAAAACATAGAATGAATGCAGTATTCTAGATGGCTTAGTTCTCTCTGAGTTTGCAACTGTTCATCGACAGACCGTGGACACTTTTCTTAAAAGCCACGGTCTTCATCTGGCAAATGCCACTCAGCATTCAGCCGTAACTGCAAACTGGAGCAACCCATTCGTGATGCTTTAGGTTGATAAAAGCGGGGAACTGTCTTGTTTGAATTTGGATCTGGTGTCCAAGTCTCTGTTTTTGAGAGGGGAGTATGGCATAGGGGTCAGCGAACGGACTTTGGGGCCAGATTGCCTCGCTCAACTCTTGGCTCCACCGTTTACCACTTGTGGGATTCCAGGCGAGATCCGTGACCTGCGCGAGCCTCCCTCCCTCAGCTCTAGGGTGGAGACGGGAATTATATGCCAACTTCATAGAGTTGTGGGGAGGACGACATGAGTTCATTTCTACAAAGTGCCTGGCATGTATTATGTACCGTGTAAGCCTTGGCTATCATTAGTAATGTTATTGAAAAAATAAAATCTTTAAGTATAGTATATCCATGCTACATAAAATCTGGAAAATGAAGAACAAATCATCTTACTCTATCGTAACTACTCTCGTAATTATTTCTTGAGTCATTTTTAAATAATTATTTTTCACTTAGTTTTTTTTTTTTAAACAAGAGCCAGTCTTTCCTTTCTCATCTCCTGCCAGATGTACAGCCTATGAGGCCTGCCCAGAATAAAACCGAACTCACTTTAGAAAGGGGCTCCATCCACGCACGCATGCCTGGGCTGCCTGCTCCCCCCTCTGGCACATCCCACCCCTGTGATAATTCCACCTTACACGGGGCTGCGTTCCACTGGATCCACAGGTCTCCTGCACAGCCAGGAGGCCCCCTTCTGGTCCTCTTTCCTCTTCCCCTTCAGATCTGTTTCCCCTACTTGATATTTAAAGTAGAAAAATAGAGAAGATTTTTTCAAAGTCTCCATTCTCATTTAGAATCTTTACGGTAATTTTACTCAGGAGAAGAGACCCTCACACACATCGCCGTTTGTTCAGGCACCTGGTGGCAGGGACCACGCTGCCGGCTGGAAACAATGGCGGGTTGCCAGCTCTCTGCAGAAAAGGATTTTCAAAGGCTGCACAGAACTGAGATGCTGCGGAAGCAGAAACTGCTGCACTTTTCAATGCTGCCATTTCCAACAGTTAGTTCCTAGGGCCATCCTCCATGTAACCGAGGAAAAAACCCTGGAGGTGAGCTTAAAAAATTAAACGTCCTTAGTATCCATCTCCACTTTCAGGTGTCCATACTTTAAACGTTTTGTCACACATCATCGGTTGATGGTGGCCACAGATAAACCACAAGAGACAGAATTCATGCGGTTGAAACTTGGAATTCCACGTAATACCATCGGCCTCTCAGGTGCATGTTAATACAAGCACATATACCTGACTGATGCCACAAAGTCTGCTCTCTCTTGCCCTTCCTTCGCAAGCCCTTCCTCCCCTACATTCTTTCTGCTACAGCATATAGCTGCTGTGTGCACTGACCTCCAACAACTGGGATCCTCGCCTGTGGCTGCCAGCCAGCCTGCTTCAGGAGGGACCAGACGGGTGAGGTTCCCCACCAGCTGTGCTCTGAGGATGGCTCAGGAGAAGTCAACATCCACCCAAAGCACCGAGAAACCTGTTTCATAGGCGGATCACGCCCACGGGTGTGGCCTGACGGTCCTCCCAGTGGCGCTCCTGTTTGCTGTCGAACCTGTGCACTTCAGACAGCCGCGGCCCAAGCTGGCTGGGAGTGGGTGAGAAGCAGAGCTACAAGGCTTGTCCTTTTGCCACCGGATGAATGCTACCTTATCTTTTCCCTACTTATTTTTTTCCTTCCGAGTCGACAAATAATTAAGAATTTACCAGACAGTCATGTTGTACACTTACGAGCTCAGCACACAATTAAAATGTTTTAAATGACTTGGCACCTGGTATGAACTTCACACACAAAAGTTTGGTAGTATCCATACCAATAATTGGTATTCACTTATGGGTGTGTAAAAGAATTAGTAAATCTTAAACCCAAATAAAAGCATTTTAGAAAAGAGGCATCACAAAATGCATCTGGACACAGTCCCAAAGCTGGTGAATCGGTCAGGACCCGCACGGAGGCTACCGGGACAGAATTTTAAAAGATGTGGCACCAGCTGATAAAAACCAAAGCACTAAGTAGTAAGAGGAACAAAACTGACAGGACGTGGAACTTTACGTCAGGAGCCACAGAAAACACAGGAGACCTGACAGAGCAGCTGAAATGGTTTTCTGTACCTCACTGCAAAAACTTCCACAATGAGTATTTGCTACTTTGGTGATGGTTCAAAGCCTTCTGTGAATTTGCAGCATTACACAAGATGTCACTTTCTCCCTTCAATTTGCCTCTGGCGCCTGCCCGGACTTCTCGGTTGTGTAGGCACCAATTTCAAAGGGTCTGAAGCCCGTGGAGTAAAAGCATTTTAAGTGTGATGTTTTCTTAGGTTGAACATATCACACACACATTTCTAGCACAATTCCAAATGTTTCAAAATATTATTTTAGTTGCTAAAAATCTGGCAATGAAAGTTCTGTTATTACAGAATGCCCCTGTTTTTATCATGCGTTAAACCAAACCCACCCCCACCCCGTTCCCTGGCTCTGAGAGAGACGGATGTTCGTGTGTGAGCGAGTGTGGGGCGTCCTGTGCACACACAGGCATGTCATGTTCCTCTTCTCGCTCCCGACCCCTCGGGTTTCTGTGGATTATTAATAACACCCACCCACCTGGCTGGCAGACGTTTCACAACACACCCTACAAGATTCTGCAAAAAATAAAAGCAACACAATCTGAAAATACACAATGACAACCTGAGGAGGGAAAGAGAAAGAAAGGAAATCAGGGTGAGACCCAGACAGAGAGACAGACAGGCTCAAGGAAACTGTGTTCCCCAGGGTCTGGGCCGGGCAGCCGTCGGCAGGTACTCAGCCCTTCTCGGCTGCAGACTTGCTTAGCATGGCAATCGGCTGTCTGCCCAGGAGGATGAGGTAATGTCTAGGTTTAATGCCAAAATCTCGCTCACTGGCAGGACACATCGGGTAAATATTTCTACTGCAGGAGACCACATTCACTGGAGGCTGCTGCCAGTTTTATCATTGTTATTATGCTCATTAATACGAATACTCAGTCACTGTACCTATTTAAGATTGAGGAGGAGAAACGCAACGTTTTGCTGAAATCCTGACAGCAGGTGCAGGAGGAAGAACGCAGCCCCCGACTCCGCCCCCCCGGCCTCAATCTCCCCCTGACAGTCACAGCACCAGCCGTCTGCAGTCCCGTCCGTCATCCTCACTGCACAGAGACCCCTGCACCTTCCTCTCCAGGTGGCTGCAAAGCTGGGACCTAGCAGTGACAGTGGGTTTGGGGTGGGCATGAGGGGCTTCAAGGCTCCTGCAAGCTACCTTCATGGTTACAACATTTGAAAACGTAGGAGAATTGACGGGTCAGACTGCCGACGGTTTCCTCTCCCTTCTAAACACCGATTCTAAATTTGCTTCACCGTATTTGTGATGACCTGTATGATGGCCTCACAAACTCCCAGCTGGCTCCCTCGACGATCTCGTCTCTGTGGTGACTGTCAACAATCCGCAGTCCGCTGTGGCATCATCTTACAGCAGCATTTAACGCAGCTCAGGGTTTCTCTCCTCCAACGTAGATTTTCTGTTGTTACTGGAGGAGGCTCTGACATCAGCCTCGTTTCAGCTCAAAACACACAACGTTTTTCTGGGAGTCAGGAACTGAATGCAGAACTTCCCGCGGGCGTCACAAAGGGCCGCTGAAAGGGACAGGCACACACTGCCACGGATGTGGTCTCCTCTCTGAGGAGCTGGGAGCGACGCTGCCTCCCACGGGCACTGCTCCCACGAGCGGCGGGAAAGCGTGACGCCGAGCGGCGGCTTCAAAACCAGGCTCCCGGAGTGGCGTTAGTTAGTTAGGTGTGGACAATAGGAAAGAGCACCTGAGACCCGTCGCTGTCTCGCAGTGAGACAGAGACGCAGCCACTCGTCCCGCACAGCCCCACGGGCAGAGGAGGCACCTCCGGAGGAGGGGCTTTGAGAGACGGCGCAATGTGCCTGCTGCGGGAGGTCGCAAGACAGCTGCTCTTCCCGGGCCATCAGAGCCAGGCCAGCCTCGCTAGCTGCTGAGAGGGTCTGCACAGTGACTCCGTGAGGTTAGCTATATATATATATATATTTTTTGAAGCTTTTTGACTTTCTTTTTATTATCATACTTTTAAGTTCTAGGGTACATGTGCACGACGTGTAGGTTTGTTACACATGTATACATGTGCCACGTTGGTGTGCTGCACCCATCAACTCTTCATTTCCTAACAACCCTTCCTAAACGTTTGTTTAAGACCAAAACATCACATTGTAAGGACTTTCAAGTTATTCCCAACAGCTCCAAATGTCAAGTCTTGGGCAACATGTCTGCACCAAACATGTGCTTCTGAAGAGGAAACCGAAGTCCCTGTCCGTCAGGAGGTGACGCTCTGGAGGGGAGGAGGAAAGGAAGTGAGACCGTCCTGGTGCCTTCTCCCCTCCACTGGTGTCTCATTAGGACAGTGGAGATGAGGCTGCTTGACCCAAGAATCACACTGGAAGGCCACAGCTGACAGCAAAAACCGAAGCACAGTGCGGAGGTTTCCACAGCAGGACGTGCGTGTGGAGAAGGATGCTCCGGTGTCCATGGCGGGATGTGCGTGGGGAGGATTCTCCGGTGTCCACAGTGGGACATGCGTGGGGAGGATTCTCCAGTGTCCACGGCGGGACGTGTGTGTGGCGAGAAGGATGCTCCAGTGTCCATGGCGGGACGTGTGTGTGGAGAAGGATTCTCCGGTGTCCACAGTGGGACATGCGTGGGGAGGATTCTCCAGTGTCCACGGCGGGATGTGCGTGGGGAGGATTCTCCAGTATCCACGGCGGCACGTGTGTGTGGCGAGAAGGATGCTCCAGTGTCCACGGCGGGACGTGCGTGGGGAGGATTCTCTGGTGTCGTTCTCCCTGGCACCTCACCCCCAGCTGACAAAGCGTATCTTCCCACTGTAGCTTTGGTTTTCAGAAGTCAGCTTTCTTTCCTCCCCAAAGGGAGGGCTTTCCTCACATAAAAGAACATTAAGGCTCCCCTATATGTGTTTTGACCTGATATTATGGCATGAAAGCCACTTGTACCTTCTTACAAAGGCTTAGTGAACTACTTTTGAAAAATGGTAATAATTAAGAATGGTTAAAAATACACAGTAGTCAGCCTTTTAAAAACATGACAGGACTGACACAGCAGGCATGTGAAAAAAGAAGAAGAAAAAAAACACACACTAAAAAGGCTACCCTTTGGCCAGGCACAGTGGCTCACGCCTATAATCCCAGCACTTTGGGAGGCCGAGGCAGGAGGATCACTTGAGGCCAGGAGTTCAAGACCAGCCTGGACAACACAGTGAGACCCTGTGTCTACAAAAACACCAAACAGATTAGCTGAGCGTGGTGGCACGTCCCGGTGGTCCCAGCTATTCCGGAGGCCGAGGCAGGAGGACTGCTTGAGCCCAGGAAGTCAAGGCTGCAGTGAGCTGTGATCACTGCACTCCAGCCTGGGTGACAGCGTGAGACCCCATCTCTAAAAAGTAAAAAGAACCCTTCTCTAAGTTGAAATAAAAGGAAGCCAAATAAGATGCTCTGTAACTAAGCAGTCTCCACTTTATTTAGACCAGGGAATGCTCATTATGAGTCAGGCAGCAGGCTGGATGGAAATTACTAATTAATTGAACATTACGGCTTAAAACATATTAATTCATCTTACTTACTGCCTTTCTTGAACACATGCGCATTTCTTAGGTTTTGTTAAACTAATAAAAGGCCATGTTTAAAGGTTATTAATGGGGAAGTTCTCGTGCTGGGGCTGCCTGGCTTTACCTGTCTTCACGTCCACCGGGGTGCCCGGGTTCGGGCTGGCTGCCTCGAGATTTGCTGGACAAATAGATGTGTGCGCATGACATTTTATACTTTGTGGTTTTAATTCTGGTTTGCATTAATGCAGTGGTTTTGTGGTAACTGCCACAAACCTTGAAATCACACCCTTTCCCTCCCACCTCCCAGTCCCTTTATTAACCTCGAGTGTGGGGGACTTTGGCTCCGATACCAGAACCAAGAGTCAGATTTCTGAGGTGTGCTCCTCTCGGAAAACATCACTGAGGTGACCCAGTTCAGTGCTGACGCCTGAGTCTCCCCAACTCTAAACACTAAATTTAACTGGATACTTTAAAGGTTGAATTTTGATCTCCTCCGTTCTTCCTCTCCACAGGGGACACGGCTCAACTTCCACACGAAAGATTTAGGTCAGATGAAAAGATGGTATTAAAAATCTTCAACAAAAGATTTGTTAAGCATTAAACTGTGCTATTGCCTGTGGAAACCTCATCCCCTGAACATCTTTTAATAGAACCCAAAGGAGACGGGGTCCTCTGGTCCAGCCCCCGACTTCAGGCCAGACCCCACTAAAGCTGTTCTGGGCAAGTGAGGTCGCCACCTTGTTTTTCCAGAGGAACAGACTCCACCGTCTTCCTGAACCACGCACACGAGTTCCTGACAGTCTCCACGACTCAGGATTTATTTCCTTATGATTCACCTGAATCTCCAAAGCCACCGCAGCACTCACTTCCTCCTGTGCCCTCACGGGTACCCATGGAGAACAGCTGGTACCTGTCCCCTGCAGACTCACTTTCCCTGTTCCTCCATACGCAGCCAAATTTCCTCCAGGCAGAGACGGGAGGCCAGGGGGTGGCAGGAGCGCCAGGAGAACATGCAGCGTGTCGCAGGGTTCAGCAGGGGCCTGGGGAGCTGGGGAGGATGACAAATCAGTGGGAAGAAACTCCACAAGGGCCTGCCGGCTGGAGGCCGAGGGGACCCGACTGAGCCAGAAGGTGACGGAGGTGCTGGCGCTCTCTGAACCCCACGCAGTGGCAGTGCTGGTGACGCTGCCGTGTGATCCAGGCACAGCAACAACCCTCCGAGCTTCAGTTGCCATCTCAGTACAAAATTAAGAACTCAACTTCCAAAAGACAGAGGGCTGGGCCCTATGACCTTTGAAGTCTTTCCTTGTTCTAGAATTCGCGAGTGTATTAAACTTTTCCTGAGCCATCTTCACCGCTCGAAAGGTTATTGACCCGATTCTTCGTGGCGGCTGAGGGAAGATTTCAGAATCTTCAGTGTATTTCTTCCCTTTTTACTAAGACGGTATTAGTGACACCATCTTACACTTCAGAAACGGGGGAAACACGCCCTTGTACGTCCTCTAAGAGATAACTAAGTGGGATCCTGCAAGGGACAGCACCGAAGCTGCTTCTCCGTAAGCTGGTGAACAGAACACATTCGTCGACTGAAGACAGAATCAGAGACACAGACGAGAGACGTTTACAATCTCAATTGCTTGCAGCATTTCAAGCCCTGAGATTCACCAGCTAAAGAAGGAAAGTGATTTGGGTTCCGGTGCTTTCTCAGAGCCCTCCCCACACCGCCTTCACCTCGCTGGCCCTGGAACTGAAACCATCTCCCTGCGCAGGGACCGAGGCCGCGGACAAAATGATTCCTGATTGTAATTTACGATGGAACTCTAGATTTACTGGTGTACGCTGGAATTTTAATAGTCCTTCCTCTGAATCCTGCTGCACAGCCCTTCTGAACAGTCCCACACATGTATATTCAGAGGTCATTTTCACCATGATTCACTCACTGTGAAAACTTGGCAGACTGGAAATCTCTCCTTGATGCCAAATGAGGCCGTAAGGGCCACCCTAACTGCCAAGCCGGGAGGCGGGTCACAGGGGCGAAGGCAAACGGGGTTCACTTGTGCCTTAAGCTGAGTATGAGCCCGTGCAGTTCCCTCTCGCTGCTGTGACAACAGGGAAAAGTGGACTTGAAGGACCACACATCTAGGGAGATGGGGTGAATTACAAGTTACCATTAAAGACTTCGTGAACAACCATTTAGTAATTCACTGATAAAGCCTTCATCCTGGGAGGTGCTGGGGCACCCAAACTTCCTTAACTCCCACTATGTCATTTATTCAGTGTGTGTGTGTGTACCTTGAATAGATATATTTTAACAATATATGTTATTATATATAAAATATGTTATATATATGTTACATGTTATATATGTTACATATATGTTATGTTATATATATGTTATTAGTGGAGACGGAGTCTGACTCTGTCTCCAGGCTGCAGTGCAGTCACACAATCATTTCTTGCTGCAACCTTAGTCTCCTGGGGCTCAAGGAACCCCCCACCTCAGCTTTCCAAACTGCAGCAATGTCAGGTGTGAACCACCATGCCCAGCCTCAACGTGTATTTTCTGTAAAACAGGCACATGCGAAGATGTCTTGTGAGAGCAGATGTATCTGACTTGTTTTATGAAACTCAGAGGCAGGCCTGAGAGAAGGGCTTTAGCGTTTCGGTGGCACACGGCAGTGTGAACTCATCAGCAAAAAGCCTCCAGACTTCAGTTCCTCAGTTCTCCACCTGAGACTGCTGGAAATGAATGTTTCCTGAAGCTGTTTTTTTTTTCTTAACTGATGTCCCTTGAAGCAGAAGTTGAATGAACATTTTATTTCCTCTCTTGGTGAATATATGCTTTTGTGTCAGACAAGCTAAAAGACAACAGGTTGGGATACAGTGAATGTCAATATGGCACCTTCCTTTTCCACCCGTCAACCATGATGCCTCCTCTCAGCAGAGCCATCGCCACCGCCCTGCTCCTTCTCCCCCAACTCACGTCCAGGTCATGTTGGCTGTCAGCCATGCTGGGAGCCCAGGAAGGAAGAGGCACCGTGGGATGGCTAGGAAGGCGGCCTCCACACCATAAGGGAGGACTGCGGCACTGCATCACCACGTCTGACCACGCGCCCCCGTGTCCGGGCCACGCGCCTCCATGCTGGGCCCTGCCAGGACTTCTCAGAAGCAGGACCCCCACCCCGGGTGGCCCCACACACAGACGGCAGGAAGCAGAGGGCCCACAGGCTGAGTGGGGTCCTGGACAACGACCACGGGGCTGGAGGCAGGGACGGCACGGCTGGGCTGTGACCACCTCCCTCTGCTGTTCTGTGCCCCTCCTCCCAGCCGCGGATGAAGTAAAGAGGCCGTGTCCAGCTCTGAGTCCCAGACGGGAGAAAAAATCATGTCATCTCCACCCCTCTCAGTTTCTTGCTTAAAGAAGAAAAGCTCTTACGTGACCAGTCAGGCACGGTGTCCTATGCCCTAATGAAATCCTGCCATTCAAATATTGGAAAATATTTCCAAAGCATTCAAAGCAAGGCCCAGCTAAGAACAGCTTCTTCTCAGAACCTTAGCAACACCAAAGCCAGAGGCCTCAGGGGTGCACAGTGCAGAAGAGGACACATGAGTTGTTTTTCCATAAAATATTTCCAGTGATCATTGCTTCACAACCTACTCTTCTGAAGGTAAATTTTCTCTCAATTTTTCTAGCCCTAAAAGCTGACTCCACGATTTAACAAGTCCCTTCATGACCATGTTTTACATAGAACCGTCATGCAAAATAAAAGTAAAAATGAAAAGAAAGACTCACTTGACTGAAAAGGAGAACCAGGGTGTCAGGCCTGGCCGTGGGGTGAGGATGTACACTTTGCCAGTGCGAGCAGACTTTTGGAAATGGTATTTAAATGCTTGAAGACAATGTAACTTCTGGGCTGTGGGCAGTATGTCACGGGGTTTAGAGGATAAGGGATTGTGTTTTGATCCTCTCCTTTTTTTTAAGACAAGATCTTACTCTCACCCAGGCTAGCGTACAGTGGCGCAATCATAGCTCACTGCAGCCTCAACCTCCTGGTTTCAAGTGATCCTCCTGCCTCAGCCCCCCACACTGCTGGGATTACAGGCACATACTACCATGCCCAGTGGCTGTTATTTTTTATTTTTGTGAAGACAGGGTCTTGTTCTGCTGCCCAGGCTGGTAGCACAGCAATCCTCCCACCTTGGCTCCCAAAGTGCTAGGATTACATGTGTGAGCCACTGCACCCAGCCCGTCCTCCTCTATTTACCACACTCGTTTTTAAGGGAAGGCAGGAAGAGTGGGGCTGTGGGGATGCAGAAAATGTGGAAGGGGGTCTGGCGTGGCCTGGTGCACCCAGGGAACCCCCCTGCCCAGGCGACTCAGGAGTTGCTGGGACAGCTCCATCTCTGAGCGCCTGCCATCTCCCTGCAGGGATCGAAGGCCCTGGACACCTTCCGGAGGGCCGCCCAGTCAGTGGAGATCCCATCCTGAGTAGGCTCTGACAACGCCCATTGGCCATCCTGCGGCCTTTTCAGGGAGGCCAGGCGTCCTACGGGGCTGGGGAAGAAGGCGATTGCCGAGGAGCTGCTGCCCCCCAGCTGGATTGCAGGACGAGTGAACACACAGGAGCAGGCAGATTCAGATCCGGGGGAAAGGGAGGGTCAACTCCTGCTAATACTGCGGCCGCTCCACCGGATTGCAGCAGTGCTGGGCTGTGAAAGGATGTCCGTTCCGGCAGAGGCAACTCGGAACCAGAAAAAAACTGACAAAGATGAGATCCCGTCAAGAGCCCGGGAACAGGGGAGAAATCCAGGATTCACCTTTCCGTGCGCTGGGGTGGATGAGTCCTGTGCAGGCCACTCGCACCCTTCCTCTGTGCCCCTCAGGCCTGATGGCGTCCTGGTCATTCCGGGGACAAGAGCATGGCCTGCTTCTAGCTAGACCTGCCCGAATCGGTCTTAGGGGATCTTGGTGGCATGGATCTTAGAGAACGACAAGTTGCATTTTCAGTGGGGGGCAAAAACTGTATGAAGGTAGCATAAACCATGGCACTGTATTCATTACACCCATGAAAGACAGCATTTCAGCGCTAGGAACAATAAAGCCAGCCTCACAGTCATCAGTAGAATGATGGAAACACCTGCTTTTCCTCGCACGGATTCGTGAAAGCCTCTGTGGTGTTCTGCAAATTTTACTATCAGACAGGACCAACATGCGAAGCTTTGGCCTGACGTGGTGCAGACCCAGACGCTGTCACCTGATGGGCAACGTACCAGGTTGAGACACAGGAGACCCGTTTTCCTGGCCTCTAGTTCTGGGTCTGGTTCTCTGTAAAATGGGTGTAAAACTCCCTGCCGGGCCACTCGCCATTAACTTTATTACTGCTCATACGCGAACGTCCCTGCTCCACACAAACGCTTCTTTTTGCTATAAAATCAAACATTAGTATCTTCATTACGGCTTACTAAATCCCAGTCACCGACACTACATAGAATCTTTAAAGGAAACAGACACAAACTAGATTCACTGGTGCCAGCTATTAATTATTTCAAACATATAAAGTATCTCAAAAAGAAATAAGTCAAACTTATCCTCACTCAGTTCCAAATATGTCTATCTTAGGGTATCTTTCCAAAAATCTCTGTCGTTAAGCTGGACACGCACACACAGGTGCCGGCCCATGGCCCGCGCGTGACGGCCACCCTCGGCGACAAGCCCATGCTGACAGTACAGGAGCAGCCGGCCAGCCTTGCTTCCACAGGTGATCTGCCGCAGATGGAAAAGGGAGGTCTTGGGATGCTTTCATCATCCCAGCTGCCCTGCAGGTGGAGGTTTAAAGTAAATCATTCACAAACCCCTGTGGCAGAAACGCAGTGCACCTCAGCTCCTCATCGTCAGCTGCGAGGGACTCTGCCTGGGGTCCGGCAGGCTGAGCAGGGCTCTGCGGCCTTTTCCATGAAGAGGAGGAGAGATCAGTCGGCCACCCACTGTGTCCAACTAAATCCCTCTGGCAGCCCAGTGATGAACTCTGAGGCTAATTTCCAACATCTGAGAGGTTCAGGCTGGAGATACAGAATATTGTCCAGAGACAGGAGGCCCAGATCTAACGGGCATGGGGGGTGGGGCGTGCAGAAGCTTTACCTGGACCCTCCCTGCCACACCAACGAGCCAAGGACTCCAGAATCCGGTACAGCCAACACAGGGCAAAGTCCCCAGTGCCCACCTCTCACATTCCCCGAGGGAGAGGCGTGGACAGAGGGGTCTATTTCGGTTCTAGGAGGGGGAAGCACGTTCCATGCTGGCTATCACAGAACTGAGAGGCTGGAGAAGCCCCTCGCCCTGCCTTGGCCCCAGCTCTGTCCTCCCGCAGGCCTGTGTCATCTGCACGCGCTCGGAGGGATCCCAGGACGCTCAGGATGCAACACGGCCCGTTCTGGAGGGGGGCCAGGCTTGTCGGGGAGACGGCAGGATGTGCATTTTTGCTTTTAATATTCCATCTATTCCTTTCTGGAACACATCATTTTAAAAAACTTCCCCTGGAAACACCCATAAACCATAGATGAGGTGAAGTTGAAGAGGCTTTGGGGCTATCATTTTATTGAGGTAAAAATATATATACATATAGAAAAGCACAGATAACTTACAGTCTTCATAAACTGAAACACCCATGTACATTTTTTAGCTTGGACTGTGATATTTTGAAAAAAAAAACCTCACAAAAGGATCCATAAACTGAAAAAAAAGTTCCATTTCAATGTAATTTTCTTGCTACCACTTCATAATATAGGTTGGATATCCCTTATCCGAAATGCCTGGAGTCAGAAGTTTTCCAAATTTTGACCTTTTTCGAATCTTGAAAGCTTGCATTATACTTACCGGTTATTATGTTATACATCCACCTTCCTAATCCAAAAATCTGAAATCTGAAATGCTCCAATGAGATCTCCTTTGAGCATCATATTGGTGCTTAAAAGGTTTCTGACTTTTGAGCATTTAACATTTTAGGTTATTGTTATCGGATTAGGGGTGCTCACCCTGTGGCTGTTGACAGTTACAAACAAAGCTGAAGGGAATATAATAAGTGGACCACAGTGGGTCACAGGAAACCATTTGGGTCCAAGGGCTTTCACGACAGCAGGGTGGATGCAGTGCCCAAAACAGGAGCCTCCCGGTCTCTGAAGAGCAAGCCTGGTTTTCACGCTACCTTCACAGCGGTTTAGGAAAAGCACACGTTCCGTGTCTCTTTGGCCATGTCTCTTCCAAGTGGGGAAAATCTAAATTTTATTCCCTTTTGTCGTGAGTTGTTTACAGAAGACAAAGAGATATACGCAACTTTCATTCATCTTTTAGCCATTTTCTTTCATCCCTGGCACAAATCTCCTCCCTCTTTCTTCTAACCCACGTCCCTTTAAGTCACTCGTGTTAAAAGCAGCCAACAGATGCTGAGGATAATTTAATGCAGCGAAGTTTCCCTTGCACACCTAGCAATGTGATTGTGTCCCCACGCTGGGGAAGGGCTGCTGCTGTGTCACAGTTCTGCGACAGGATAATACACCCGGTCGCCGGAGAATACACATTCCAGGCAGCAATTTCACATAACTAGAGGCTGCAGGGTGACTACACCCTGAAAAACAGGGTGCGGACCAAGCTGGCTAAGACCGACCGAACCCAATGCAGTGCTGGATTTGAGCTAGGTCTCGCCTCGGACCTCATTATCCGCTCACTGACGTACTCAATCACACACCACCACCATCATGACAGTTCCAGGACACCTTCATTTGGTGTAAGAACGGGTGGCACTGGGCCAGGCGCAGTGGCTCATGCCTGTAATCCCAGCACTCTGGGAGCCTGAGGAGGGCGGATCACCTGAGGTTAGGAGTTCAAGACCAGCCTGACCAACATGGAGAAACCCTGTATCTACTAAAAATGCAAAACTAGTTGGGCGTGGTGGTGCCCGCCTGTAATCCCAGCTACTCGGGAGGCGGAGGCAGTAGAATCGCTTGAACCCGGGAGGCGGAGGTTGCAGTGAGCTGAGATCACACCACTGCACTCCAGCCTGGGCGACAAGAGCGAAACTCTGTCTCGAAAAAAAAAGAAAGAAAGAAAAAAAAAAAAGAAAGGGTGGCACACCACAATTCCAATAAATCACCTTTTCCCAGGAATTTTCATGAATATTCCACCCCTTGGTTAAAGAAACCCATAAAGATAGCAGCCCCCAACCGCACCGTGCGACTCTCTCGAGTCTGCCCCACATTTCCTTCTCGCGAGGGTGTACTCTTCACTCTGCAATAAATCTTCGTACTTTCACTGCTTTCTGACTCATCCTTGAATTCCTTCTCACAACACGGTCAAGAGCCTGGATGCTGGCTGGGGTCGGGGCTCCACCAGCGTTAGGGACCTCCTTGGCCCCTGTATCAATTCCACCCCAGTTTGTGCAAGGACACTCGGCTGCTCCCTGAGCTCTGGGGAGTCTGGTCTGGGGAGCTGATTTCCCCATCTGTGCACCTGCTGGCATGACGGGCACCTGGGTGTGTGTGCCCCATGTGAGCGTGGATGTGCAGCGTGCGTCTGCAGAGCAGGAGACTTGGGAGCTAAGATCCAGACAGATCAACAGATTCTAGGTGATGGGAAACAAGAACTAGCCTGTTACAACTAAAAAACGCCTGGAGGGCCGGGCGCGGTGGCTCAAGCCTGTAATCCCAGCACTTTGGGAGGCCGAGACGGGCGGATCACGAGGTCAGGAGATCGAGACCATCCTGGCTAACACGGTGAAACCCCGTCTCTACTAAAAAAATACAAAAAACTAGCCGGGCGCGGTGGCGGGCGCCTGTAGTCCCAGCTACTCGGGAGGCTGAGGCAGGAGAATGGCGTGAACCTGGGAGGCGGAGCTTGCAGTGAGCAGAGATCCGGCCACTGCACTCCAGCCTGGGCGGCAGAGCGAGACTCCGTCTCAAAAAAAAAAATAAAAAAAATAAAAAAAAAAATAAAAAACGCCTGGAGGCAAACAAGTGAGTGTCTGTGAGGCCTGGCTCTCCTAGTACACAGGGCTGCCTGGGGCACAGGAGGGGCTGCACAGTGACTGGTGGCAGCTGGTTACAAGAAATAGGGGATTTGCCACATCCCTGAAGCCAGTGTAGTTCTCACAGCATTGACACATTTCAGAAACGCACCTGGAAGGGTGCAGAAGGGTGAGACGGGCTATACGGTGCCACCTCATCTCAGGACCTGTTTCTATCTTGCTCTCTCCCCTGCAAGGCAGTGGGGTGCGAGGGCACAGAGGGGCCCACGGAGGGGGTCTGCACTCTGCTCCCCTGGCAGGCCCTGCCCGGGCCCTGTAACACTCACGACCAGGCCAGGGCTGTAGGGAACAGGACGAGAGAGCACACCCAACACAGAAGCGACGGGAGACGGCAAGGCGGGGCGGAAAGGGGACCGAGCCTGTCCCTGGAAGTCCCTGCCAGTCTAGGGAAGGAAGGAGCTTGGAGAGGTGCCGGACTCAAGGGCCAGACGGCCGCTTTTCCATGACGGAGCCAGGGTCACTCTCCAAGAGCCCAGGCAGCTCACTGAAAGCCTTGTCCTTCCCTTCCCTCCCACCTGGACTGAAATTCAAGTTCCTCTGCCAGGACCCTGAGACCCTGACCAGGCCCCTGCCCTCTCCCGTCTCCCCCTTGCTCTCAGCGCTCCTGCCCACCTCCTGCCTGTGTCCGGTGCTGTCCATGAAGCCGCCAGCAGCGCTCCCTCCGTCCCTCCCGCATCCACACTCCACTCCAAGGCGGGTTCTCCAGGACACCACCCTGGCCTTGGCACAGCCACGGCTCTCCAGGCCCCCCTTCATTTCTCTCCACAGCTCCAGACACCCCACATTGCATTACAGTTTTCCTGCTTATTTTCAACCTCTGCGAAGGCAAAGGTTTCACTTATTTAGTGTGGAATTGCCGATGCTGAAGAGATGGCAGTTTAGTCACACTTACCGGATGAATACAGAAGAAACAAGTTAGCTAGCTCATGCACACGAGGCCTGCAGCCTGAGAACCCTGCCATAAGATGGAACGCGGAGAAGTTCTCGGCCTCGGCAGCCACAGAAAGAAAGACGCCGATGCCACAAACACGTCTTTCTGAAGGTGTCAGCACCTCTGTCAGGGCAGAGAAGCCTTGGTTCCTCTTTGAGCAGCCCTTCCTGGTCCGGCCACCCAGCCCTGCCGGGACGGACACCCTTCGTGCTCCTTTCTGGCCGCATCCCCAACCCAACAGCAAGGGCCAGAGAATCCTTCAGCCCAACGCCCACCGTGAGTGCAGCACACCAGGGACAGGCTAGCCCAGCCACTGCCCTTCCCCAGCAAGCGGGCAGGTGCCTTTCGCTACACTTCCCGGAGAGACAGCAGGGTCCCCGATGTGCTCTGAAGCGGATCATGGTCGGGGAACAAAAAAGAAATGATCACTCTCATCAGAGTTTTACGTAAGGAAAAAAGGCCCCTATTTAAAACAATTATAAAACTTCAAATGCCCGAGAAGCATATGAAAAGGTGCCCAGATTCACTACACATCAAGGAAATGCGAAGGAAATCCACAGTGTCATCCTGCCACCCACCCGGCAGAAATGGGAGGACTGCAGGCGTCGCGGCGCGTGTGGGGGCGGCAGGGGTCTCCGAACACGCCGGCGGGAGTGGAAACGGGAAACCGTGGGCCCTGGGATTCCACCTGACACTTCCAGCAAAATGCAGCTCAGGGGGGCTCAAGGGGCTGCTTGAGTTCTGGGGCTTGTTTGTTTGTTGAGGTGAAATTTGCATTAATATAAAATTAACTGGGCCGGGCGCGGTGGCTCAAGCCTGTAATCCCAGCACTTTGGGAGGCCGAGACGGGCGGATCACGAGGTCAGGAGATCGAGACCATCCTGGCTAACACGGTGAAACCC